>NW_026608278.1:0-78780 GCF_029499605.1 Hyla sarda
AATCTGCTAACGGTTTTGCTAGCTCACCACTAAACTCTTTTAATAATTTTGGGTGTATCCCATCAGGCCCCTGTGATTTATTTGTCTTCACTTAAGGCAGTCGGCTAGCCCCTTATTCTCTTCTACATGCCTTCCTTCCTTTGTTTTTAATTTAGTTATTCCTTTTTTTGATTTCCTTTTTTCATTTATATATCTGAAGAATGTCTTATCCCCTTTATTCACAGACTGAGCTAGTTTTTCTTCTGCCTGTGCTTTAGAAGTTCTTATAACTTGCTTGGTCTCTTTCTGCCTAGTCTTGTAGAATTCCCTATCTTCATTGCTCTGGTTGTTTTATAATTACTAAATGCTAGTTTTTAGTTTTTTATGATTTTGGCCACTTCTGCTGAGTACCACAGTGGTCTCTTCCTTTTTCTGCTTTTACTGACAAGTCTTGTGCAATTTTCTGTTGCCTTCAATAAAGCGTCTTTTAAGTAGTCCCATTTCTCCTGAACTCCATGTAATTTGTTCCAGTCTGATAGGGACTCATTTATGACTAATCTCATTTTTGAAAAGTCTGTTTTTCTAAAATCTAAAACTTTTGTTTTTGTGTGGTGTGACTCCTTCACTGTTCTTATATTAAACCACACTGACTGGTGATCACTAGATCCAGAGCTTTCGCCAACAATAACATCATATACCAAATCCCCATTTGTGAAAACCAAATCCAAAATGGCCTCCTTCCGCGTTGGCTCCTCAACCACTTGTTGTAGAGATAATCCCAGTAGGTAATTTAGAATATTTGTACTCCTGACAGAACTAGCTATTTTGGTTTTCCAGTTTATATCCGGAAGATTGAAGTCTCCCATAATGATAACTTCTCCTTTCATTGTCATTTTAGATATTTTTTCAACTAGTAGATCATCTACTTCTTTAACTTGGCCAGGTGGTCTGTATATCACACCTACACGAGTTACTGCACGGTTACCAAACTGCAACGTAACCCAAACTGACTCTGTGGTTTCCTCACTAACTTGTATTAGGTTAGATTTTATGCTATCTTTCACATACAGGGCCACTCCTCCTCCTTTCTTGCCTTCTCTGTCTCTTCTGTATAAAGAGTACCCTGGTATGGATATGTCCCAGTTATTCCATTCATTAAACCATGTCTCAGTAACGGCATTGGTTGTGTAGTGTTTTTATGGTACATTCACATGGGCGGAGATTTACAGTAAGTTTGAGCTGCGATGGAAAATTTGGAAAAACTCCCAGCATGCACTGGCAGACCATATATGCTGGGAGTTGTATTTTTGCAACAGCTGGAGGCACACTGGTTGCAAAACACTGAGGTAGGTAACAAACTATGTTTCACAACCAATGTGTCTCCAGCTGTTGCAAAACTGCAACAATCAGCATGCATTGACAGCCGAAGGGCATGCTGAGAGTTGTAGTTTTGCAACAGCTGGAGGCACATTGCTACAACTCCCAGCATACCCTTTGGTAGTCTGTGCATGTTGGGAGGTGTAGTTATGAAAAACTAGATGCACACTTTTTCATAGAAAAAATGTGCCTCCAGCTGTTGCATTACCACAACTCCAAGCATGCACAGACTACCAAAGGGCATGCTGGGAATTGTAGTTGTAACTCCAGCTGTTGCAAAACTACAACTCCCAGCATTCCCTTTGGCTTTGCATGCCGAGAGTTGTTGCTAAGCAACATCAGGAGGTGAACAGGCCTCACCTCCTGCTGTATCCTGCCGCCGGGACCGCCGCACTGTATCCTGCCACCGGGCCCAATCCTGCTGCTGCTTCGACCGATCAATCACGTGATCGTGAGGTGGCACCCATGCCACCTCACTCCTGCTGAGTAAGGGGGAATGGGGCTGTCTCGGACAGCCCCATTCACCCTTTTTTTCCGGGTCACCGGGTCACCAGAGACCCAATTGACACGGAATAACCACAAATCGCACATCTGAATGGACCTCTGGACCCCCCTGGGCAATATGCCGGGATGCCTGCTGAACGATATCAGCAGGCATCCCGGTCCATGCCCAGCGATCGGCAGGAGCTGGAAGAACGCAGGGCATACCTATATGCCCTGCGTCCTTAAGGGGTAAATATTTTAAAAGCAGCACAAGAGACCTTTAAAAATGTGAGAAGAAAAAAAATGGCGTGATTAATATCGCTGGAACAGAAATTACAGTAATTTTTTAATATCTCACCCAATGTGAACTGAACTCAACCCACTTGTAAGTCTGAGTTTACCTGCTACTTCATTGAGATGTGGTGACTGGGGTGTTGCAGTATGTAACAGGGTCTGGTTGTATAAACCCTGGGGGCAAGATGTTGTTAACCCCTTAGTGTTCGTGACGCCAGGATGTGTTTATTCCGGTATGGTAACCGCCGTCAACCAATCCAGAAATGGTTTGTAATAAAGGAATGTCCACAGCAAGGATTCTGAATAAACTGGAACTTTTACTTGAAATGTTTAGGGAACAGTCATTACAATTATGCAGTTCCTTCAGAAGCAACTGGGACACAGGATACCTTGCAGGTTTGCTGGGACTTGTAGTTTTGAGGATATTTATGCAGGCCACTGTGCTACTAATATATTCCTTAGCTGAGGAGTAGTCACTGGATTTGTAGAGAGAATTGTAACTCACGTTTTAGAAGTGGCTGTGTTTCTTTAGGCTTTGGCCTAGATGAGATGAATTTGCAGTATACAGGACTTTGTGCTTCCTTTTAAGTCCAAGAGATAAGAGAGAGAATAGAGACTACAGCCCCTTATATACTAGGGGGCTGGACTAAAGCCCATTGGTTGCTAATGCCTGGGGTTCCTGTGCCCATGGAACACTGGGTATATCACATGACAGTAGATCACATGACCAAGGAAGGTCCTATACATTTTATACAAACTGTACAACTTTATACATATGAATAATAGATGCACATAATGAATATACACTGCATTTATATGAGACAACAAGGGGGGAGCCCTGCAGGAGAGCCCTATGGACCTAAGAGACTCTTCCTGAGGGGACAGGTCCTGTTTAATGAAAGTCGCCCTCAACGTCTGTCCCCTTAGGGAGAGGAGCGAAATGGCCATTGGGCCGAATGTAGTCCTGAAGCATTTAACTATAACGTCCAATTTCAGTACACATTAAAATGTCCATACATGCTCTGTAACTTGGGAACAGGAGGATATTGGTTAATTTTAGTACTTGCTGGATATAATTTACCATTTAATGGTTGAGACAAGGTTCCTTAAAGGGGTACTCCGCTGCCCTGTGTCGGAAGCTCCGCTCCCCAGCGTCCGGAAGTTTATTGTTCCTGACGCTGTGTGCGGGCTTCTGTGTTCAGGGCTGCCCCTCGTGACGTCACGCCCGCCCCCTTCATGATGTCATGCCCGCCCCCTCAATGAAAGTCTATGGGAAGGGGGCATGATGGCCATCGTGCCCCCCTTCGCATAGTCTTTCGCTGAGGGGGAGGGCGTGACATCACGAAGGGGGCGGGCGTGACGTCACGAGGGGCAGCCCTGAACACGGAAGCCCGCACACAGCGTCCGGAACAATAAACTTCCGGACGCTGGGAAGCGGAGCATCGGACACAGGGCAGCGGAGTACCCCTTTAAGAACACAGCCATGAATATGGTAACAATACTTTTACATTTTACAACAATACCTTTATTTATTTTTATTATTTTTTTTTATAGAGATATACCTACATATTATTATGCATCTCTAGTGACTATGCACATATTATTAGTACTATCATATTTGACTGACTGACAATCTTACTGACATTTGACTGCTATATAGAGTGGGGATCAAAAGTTTGGGCACCCCATGTAAAAATTTGTATTAAAGAAGCCAAGGAAAGATGGAAAAATCGCCAAAAGGCATCAAATTACAGATTTGACATTCTTATAATACGTCAACAAAAGTTAGATTTTATTTCCATCATTTACACTTTCAAAATAACAGAAAACAAAAAGATGGCGTCTGCAAAAGTTTGGGTACCCTGCAGAATTTATAGCATGCACTACCCCCTTTGCACAGCTGAGACCTGCCAGTGTCATGGATTGTTCTCAATCATCATCTGGGAAGACCAGGTGATGTGAATCTCAAAGGTTTTAAATGCCCAGACTCATCTGACCTTGCCCCAACAATCAGCACCATGGGTTCTTCTAAGCAGTTGTCTAGAAATCTGAAACTGAAAATAGTTGATGCTCACAAAGCTGGAGACGGCTATGAGAAGATAGCAAAACGTTTTCAGATGTCAATATCCTCTGTTCGGAATGTAATTAAGAAATGGCAGTCATCAGGAACAGTGGAAGTTAAAACAAGATCTGGAAGACCAAAAAAATATCAAACAGAACAGCTCGCAGGATTGTGAGAAAAACAATTCAAAACCCAGAAAGATCTGGCAGACACTGGAGTTGTGGTACACTATTCCACTATAAAAACATACTTGTACAAATATGGTCTTCATGGAAGAGTCATCAGAAGAAAACCTCTTTTACATCCTCACCACAAAAATTTGCGTTTCACCGTTTTGGAAACAAGTTCTGTGGATCGATGAGGTTAAAATTGAACTTTTTGGCCGGAATGAGCAAAAGGTACGTTTGGAGAAGAAGGGGAACAGAATTTAATGAAAAGCACCTCTGTCCAACTGTTAAGCATGGTCTGGGGTTGTATCATGCTTTGGGGTTGTATTGCAGCCAGTGGCACAGGGAACATCTCACGAGTAGAAGGAAAAATGGATTCAATAAAACTTCAGCAAATTTTGGATGATAACTTGATGCCATCTGTGAAAAAGCTGAAGTTAAATAGAGGATGGCTTCTACAAATGGATAATGATCCTAAACACACCTCGAAATCCACGGGGGATTACATCAAGAGGCGTAAACTGAAGGTTTTGCCATGGCCTTCACAATCTCCCAACCTCAACATAATTGAAAATGTTTGGATAGATGTTGAAAGAACAGTGCGTGACAGACAGCCCAGAAATCTCAAAGAACTTGAAAACTTTAGTAAGAAAGAATGGGCAAAGATACCTCAAACAAGAATTGAAAGACTCTTGGCTGGCTACAAAAAGTGTTTACAAGCTGTGATACTTGACAAAGGGGGCAGTACAAGATATTAACTCTGCAGGGTGCCCAAACTTTTGCAGACACCATTTTTTTGTTTTCTGTTATTTTGAAAGTGTAATTGATGGAAATAAAATCTAAATTTTGTTGACATATTATAAGAATGTCTAATCTGTAATTTGATGCTTCTTGGAGATTTTTCCATCTTTCCTTGGCTTCTTTATGCACATTAATACAAATTTTTACCTGGGGTGCCCAAACTTTTGATCCCCACTGTATGGTATGCATGATGTCTGCAATGGTTATACATACTCTACATTATCTCACTGTTGCTGCTACTACATTGAGATGTGGTGACTGGGGTGTAGCAGTATGTAACAGGGTCTGGTTGTATAAACCCTGGGGGCAAGATGTTGTTAACCCCTTAGTGTTCGTGATGCCAGGATGTGGTTATTCTGGTATGGTAATCGCCATCAATCAACCCAAGAACGGTTTGTAATAAAGGAATGTCCACAGCAAGGATTCTAAATAAACTGGAACGTTTACTTGTTTAGGGAACAGTCTTTACAATTATGCAGTTCCTTCAGAGGCAACCGGGACACAGGATACCTCACAGGTTTGCTTGGACTTGTTATTATTGAGATATTTAGGTAGACCACTGTGCTACTGATATATTCCTTAGCTGAGGAGTAGTCACTGGATTTGTAGAGAGAATTGTAACTCATGTTTTAGAAGTGGTTGTGTTTCTTTTGGCTTTGGTCTAGATGAGATGAATTTGCAGTATACAGGACTTTGTGCTTCCTTTTGAGTCCAAGAAATAAGAGAGTATAGAGACTACAGCCACTTATATACTAGGGGGCTGGACTAAAGCCCATTGGTTGCTAATGCCTGGGGTTCCTGTGCCGATGGAACTCTGGGTATATCACATGACAGTAGATCACATGACCAATGAAGGTCCTATACATTTTATACAAACTGTACAACTTTATACATATGAACAATTAATACACATAATGAATATACACTGCATTTATAAGACAAGGGGGGAGCCCTGCAGGAGAGCCATATGAACCTAAGGGACTCTTCCTGAGGGGACTTAAGGATGGTACAGGATAGGTCCTGTACCGGGACACCACAAAGCTTAATGTTAATTATAGAAAAAATTTATTATATAACAACTCTATTATTTTATGGTTAAAAATACACACTGCACACCTTGTTAATTGTAGGACACGTACATGCTGGCGTACCCACTAAATTTGAAAATGTTGTGTTAAAATAGAATAAGGCACAAAATAATTGTGTAAGATTTTTACAGACTACGTAAATAACCCATATGTGGCACAAAAATTTTCCTTTAAAAAAAAAAAATCCATAGTAATGCAGCTTCATGCACATTTTGGGGTGGGTAATGTACCGAGCCGCTTTTTTTTGTGTGGCTTCACTATTGTTTATGTGCCTGTTGGTGCTGCGCTGCCTTCCTTCCTGATGTAAACTCCTTCCTCAGCGCGGTGGCGCAAGTCTCCACCCACCAACGTCACAAAATGTGGGCTCAAAATTAAACAAAAAAGCCCCCAGAGTACGGATATTCATGGTGCGGCATAGTGTGTTTTTAATACTTTTTTAATTTCAGAGGAGGGTGGATGGGATGTTGCGGGATAGTTTGAGTGCAGCTATTTAGTGCCAGGGAGGCCAGTCAGGGTGTCACCTGATGCAGTACACCCCCTCCCAGTCACTCTCTAGTAACACTAATGGTAATAAAGGGTAGATAAAGAACTTCGGCTATTAACATAAGGGAAAACTTTTCTGATTTAAAAAAATGCTTTTGCTTCCGTGCGATTTATTTTTCAAAGTCGTGGGACTTTTTGATAAATAGGTCACACATAAGCAAAAGTAAGTTAAAAAACAATTGTCATATAAAAGCCGTACGTTTGAAAAGAATGATAAATCTCTTTCAAAAAGTTTTTTTCTGGAACTTCGTTTCTCGGAACAGACGTCTCTACCATGATATCCGTCTTCCAGAGCTGCCAAGGAGACTTCCAATAACAATACTCCAGATCACAAAAACTCTGGAGACGGCTTCAGCAGCAGCGGAGGAGCAAGATGAGACACACAACTCGTGTTGCTTTTGGCTCCAAAAAAATGGAATCTGCATTAAGTGCAAGTTCCCACTTCAAAGGTTAGGACCATTCCCATATAATCTTACAGTAAGAGCTATTCTCATACCGGCCCCACTGCATCTGTACAGCACAGTGTTTCCCAACCAGCGTGTCTCCACCTGTTACATAACTACAACTCCCAGCATGCCCTTTGGCTGTGCATGCTGGGAGTTGTAGTTATGAAACAGTAGGAGGCACACAGGCCTCACCTCCTGCTGCCAGTCATTTCCTGCCCCGAACAGTAAGCTTTCCCCGCCGCTGCACACTACATGGTCGGTACCCGCTCTCGCCCTCCAGACTAGGGGCAGAACGGGTGCCGTCAGGACTGCCCAGAAGACGCAGTGATTCATCAGCCGGTCTCAGCCGACCAATCACCATGATCGTGAGGTGGCACCAGTGCCACCTCACTCCTGCTGGGCAATTGTGATTGGTGCTGTCTCGGACATTTGGTATTCGGTACATTTGGGTAAATCTTTTTATTCTTTTTTGGACTTTTTTAGCGATCCTAAAAAATTTATGGAGATTTTATTAAAATTTCGTAGGGTACCATAAAAAAAATAATAATAAAAAAGATACAGAAGTGATGGAAAAAATTGTATCTAACGAAATGTATCTTTTTTATTGTGAAATGTTTATAAATTTTTAAACAGGGATCAATTTATGTGAGCGGGTAAAGCACTAAAAATGTAGCCGACAATAATAAAAATGTATTGTGTGCGTGTTTTTCACTTTTTTTTAAACATTTTTTAGGTAGTACTACTACTCCAAGCATGAAACACACTGTTCCATGATGGTAGTAGTAGTTACCTGTACTAATTGACAGATCGCCGGGGTCCCTTGTGATCCTCTTGTATAGATGCGGCGGCAGCTCTTCTATGGTCCCCTGCACTCACGTATATATACACATATTCATATTTCCCGCAGAGCTGTGATTGGCCAGATGGTTCCAGCCAATCACAGCTCTCTGTGAGAAATAGGAATATGTGTATATATACGGCCGTGCAGGGGACCATATGAGCGCGGCCGCCGCATCCATACATTATACAGGAGCATCACAGCGGGTGTCAGGAGTGATACCCGCAGTGATCTTTCCTTTACTACAAGTACTACTACTCCCAACATGGAGTACACTCTGCTCCATGCTGGGAGCTGTAGTACCTGCATTAATAGACAGATCGCAGCAGGTGTCAGAAGTTACACTCGCTGCGATTTGTCTATTAATGCAGGTACTACAGCTCCCAGCATGGAGCAGAGTGTGCTCCATGTTGGGAGTATTAGTACCAGCAGTAAGGGACAGATCCCAGCGGGTGTCACTCCTCCTGACACCCGCTGCTATCGCCCTTATGTGAATGTCGGGATCAGCTGTTCTCAGGGCTACAGAGCCGGGAGAACAGCTGACGCTGAGCCGTAGGTATACATCGTATATCTACTGCCCAGCAAGAACTTAAAGTGAACCTGCAATGTGTATACAGTATACACATTGCTGGCTCACTTAACCCCTTGCTGAGCTGTGCATTATGCGCAAGCCCAGAAAGGGAAGAGTTAACTTACACTGCTGGACAGTGTAGGTTAACCCTTTGGGCGGTATACACTATATACAGCTATCTATAGATAGCTGTATATAGTATATACAGAAGACGAAGTCCGCTTTCTTCCCTCGAGTATCGGGCAGGTCCATGTAGCTCCGCCCCCCATTGATGACGTCATTAGGGGGCGGAGCTACAGAAGGGAACAAGGCTAGTTAATCTGAAGCTCTGTTCACATTGTCCGTTTTGTATAATGTGAACAGACCCTTCTGGCAGTGTCTACCCAGACAGAGAGACTCCAGCTGTTGCTAAACTACAACTCCCAGCATGCCCAGACAGCCATGCTGGGAGTTGTAGTTTTGCACCAATTGGTGGCTCCCTGTTTTGGTAGACATTGCATCATGGTTGCTCTCCCCAGCGGACAGCGCCAAAAATGTCATAACCAATTTTTTGTGTTTTTTTTCTTCTCGTTTCAGATCCATGTATGCAGAGGATTACTGCAGATTCAATGGATTATGGCGGATTAATTTTTTTTTCTTTTAATAAAATGGTTAACGAGGGCTGTGGGGGAGTGTTTTTTTAAATAAAATAATTTTTCCAATGTGTTGTGTTTTTTATTTAATTGAATTTTCAGGCTTAGTAGTGGAAGCTGGTCTTATTGACTGAATCCATTACTAAGCCAGGGCTTAGTGCTAGCCCCAAAAACAGCTAGTGCTAACCCCCAATTATTACCCCGGTACCCTCCGCCACAGGGGTGCCGGGAAGAGCTGGTACCAACACGCCCGGAGCGTCAAAAATGGCGCTCCTGGGCCTAGGCGGTAACAGGTTGGCATTATTTAGGCTGGGAAGGGAGAGTAACAATGGTCCTCGCCCACCCTGGTAACGTCAGGCTGTTGCTGTTTGGTTGGTATTGTGCTGAGAATGCAAATACGGGGAACCCTATAAGTTTTTTTATTTTTTTTATTTAAATAAAATAAAAAACGTATAGGGTTCCCCGTATTTTCATTCTCAACACAATACCAAACAAACAGCAACAGCCTGATGTTACCAGGGAGGCGAGGACCATTGTTACTGGCCCACCCCAGCCTAAATAACGCCAGCCTGTTACCGCCTAGGAACAGGAGCACCATTTTTGACACTCCGGGCCTTTTGGTACTGGCTCTTCCCGACATCCCTGTGGCGGTGGGTACCGGGGTAATAATTGGGGGTTAGCTCTAGCTGTTTTTGGGGCTAGCACTAAGCCCTGTCTTAGTAATGGAGTCAGTCAATAAGACCAGCTTCCACTACTAAGCCTGAAAATTCAATAAAAAAAAAACACAAGACATTGGAAAAATTATTTTATTTTAAAAACACTCCCCCACAGCCCTCGTTAACCATTTTATTAAAAGAAAAAAATAATCCGCCGTAATCCATCAAATCCGCAGTAATCCTCTGCATACACGCATCTGAAACGAGAAGAAAGAAAAAAAACAAAAAATTGGTTATGACATTTTTGGTGCTGTCCGCTGGAGAGAGCACCCATGATGCAATGTCTACCCAAACAGGGAGCCACCAATTGGTGCAAAACTACAACTCCCAGCATACCCAGACAGCCTTTGGCTCTCTGGGCATGCTGGGAGTTGTAGTTTAGCAACAGCTGGAGTCTCCCTGTCTGGGTAGACACTGCCAGAAGGGTCTGTTAACATTATGCAAAACGGACAATTTGAACAGAGCTTCAGATTAACTAGCCTTGTTCCCTTCTGTAGCTCTGTCCTCTAATTACGTCATCACTAGAGGCGGAGCTACATGGACCTGCCCGGTACTCGAGGGAAGTAAGCGGACTTCGTCTTCTGTATATACTACATACATGTGGTAGCCCTTGGGGGGTGTATAGTAGGGATGGTATAATGTTGGTATATGAGGGGTTAATATTAACCCAGTCACTCGTGACGCCAGGGTCAGGGCTGGTATGCTGAATCCATGTTCCGGCCTATCGCCGCCCTTCCCAGAAACGATAGGTGCAATGAAATGACTGAAGGTCCACAAGCAGATTTACCTTGAACTTGAATAACTTTACTGCAGTGCTTGCAATATCCAATGCGTAGTAACAGTCTCATATAAGAGTTCTTAGGTTGCTTAGCGACTGGCAGAAGTTGCGGACCTTGCATTAAACTTGTCTCTGAATTTAGGGAGTGATGTGCAGATCCATCCGGATTTAGGGGAAATATTGGGTCCGGTGATACTGCAGAGTGCTTAGGGAATGACACACTCTATAATTTAGATCATTCAGCCGTTGCTGCAAGGCTCAGGCCTAACTCACTGCGATATAGGTCTTCTCTCATCAAGAGCCAGGAGAAAGAGAGAGATAAGATGGCCGCCGCTCCCTTATATGGGCAGGGGGCGTGGCGATTTTGATTGGTCCGAACGTCTACCATTCACTTTACATGGTATCATGGGATTGCTTACATCACAGGATCTATACACATTGCAAAACCCAAAATGAGTCTAGAAATACCAAAGTGAGGCCTGGAACGCATCCAGAATGAGGCTTGGAACGCATCACATGACCCGAGGGCCCTCTGACACCATGGAAACAAGTAATTAACCATTTATATACAGAAATAATACTATATACATTATTCTATGGACAAATTAGAAATCTATATAATATAATAGAGGCAACTAGGGGCAAACTGACTAACAGAGATTACTAAGTCCTAGGGACTCTGGCTACGGGGACCCATAGATAAATAAGTACCGTATGAAATGCGGTACTGGGATACCACATACAGCTATCTATAGATAGCTGTATATAGTGTATAACGCCCAAAGGGTTAACCTACACTGTCCAGCAGTGTAAGTTAACTCTTCCCTTGCTGGGCTTGCACATAGTGCACAGCTCAGCAAGGGGTTAAGTGAGCCAGCAATGTGTATACTGTATACACATTGCAAGCTCACTGTAAGTTCTTGCTGGGCAGTAGATATACGATGTATACCTACGGCTCAGCGTCAGCTGTTCTCCCGGCTCTGTAGCCCTGAGAACAGCTGATCCTGACATTCATATCAGGAGGATCGCAGCGGGTGCCAGGAGAAGTGACATCCCTGGGATCTGTTCCTTACTGCAGGTACTAATACTCCCAACATGGAGCACACTCTGCTCCATGCTGGGAGCTGTAGTACCTGCATTAATAGACATATCGCAGCGAGTGTAACTTCTGACACCCACTGCGATCTGTCTATTAACGCAGGTACTACAGCTCCCAGCATGAGGCAGAGTGTACTCCATGTTGGGAGTAGTAGTACTTGTAGTAAAGGAAAGATCACTGCAGGTATCACTCCTGACACCCGCTGTGATGCTCCTGTATAATGTATGGATGCAGCGGCTGCTCTCCTATGGACCCCTGCACGGCCGTATATATACACATATTCCTATTTCTCACAGAGAGCTGTGATTGGCTGGAACCATCTGGCCAATCACAGCTCTGCGGGAAATATGAATATGTGTATATATACGTGAGTGCAGGGGACCATAGAAGAGCTGCCACCGCATCTATACGTTATACAAGAGGATTGCAAGGGACCCCTGCGATCTGTCAATTAGTACAGGTAACTACTACTCCCATCATGGAAGAGTGTGTTCCATGCTGGGAGTAGTAGTACTACCTAAAAAATGTTTTTAAAAAAAAGTGAAAAACACGCACACACTACATTTTTATTATTGTCGGCTACATTTTTAGTGCTTTACCCGCTCACAAAAAATGATCCCTGTTTAAAAATGAATAAACATTTCATAATAAAAAAGATACATTTCATTAGATACAATTTTTTCCATCACTACTGTATCTATTTTATTATGATTTTTTTATGGTACCCTACGAAATTTTTATAAAAAAGGTATCTCCATAATTTTTTTAGGATCGCTTAAGTCCAAAAAAAGAATAAAAAGATTTACCGAATGTACCTGAATACCGAATGTATCCGAAAAATCAAACTGTATCTGTATCCTTTTTATTATCTTTGTTATCAGAATGAATTATTTACGTCATTTAGGGATAACGAATGCATTTCGGTAAATTAGACATTCGTGCCGAACCGAATTGCACATGTCTAGAAGTTACACTGTACCAGGACATTGCGCCCACGACCTTACTGAAAAGACGCCTGATGAGACCCCTGTTGGATAAGCTACGGGACGCTGGTATACAATACGCATGGCTGTTCCCGTTTGGACTGTCGGTGATCAAAGACGGCAAGAGGATTGCGATACGGACACCGTCTGATCTAGCTGGTGCCTGGGTTGCAGATCGGTATCGAGCCAGTAGAGATACCTTCATGGCTCCTGGCTGCGGTGGCGGAACCACTGCCGCCGCTCCCGGTCATCGGCGAATGGAAGAGGGTAGCCAGACCCCGTACTCCCAAGGCAAAGAAACAGGCCCTTGCCTCAAGCACATAAGATGTGCGGTCCTGGAATTTACCTGTATGATGCCCCTGGAGCCACAGGACATCGCTAGAGTTCGTGGACAGAGCTTACTCGTTGTTGAGATGGGATTACGGTCCACCCCTTAGACTCTCCAGCGGAGACGGCACCTCCACGGACTAGGTAAACTCTCTTAGCCCATCTCTCTAACCCCATGTGCTATGGAAGGAGGATGACTAGTCCCGCTTGCCATTTAGAGACAGGATGTTGCCCATGCGCCCCTCAATCACCCTGCCACCCGAATCCGCCCCTTCACTCTCCCATTCTTAGGTTCCATAGCTACTGGGACTTGTTTGGACTGCATACTGGACTCCGATCGCCTTCACAACGGGTTGAGGTCTTCACAACGAGCCAGCGTAATCTGAGACTCCCTCCCCCCCCCTCAACTACTGCTCCAAGCAAGGACCCTGATAACCCCAGTCCTCTGGTCCCATCTCTCCCCCTCCCCCCCCCCCCTCCTGTGGCCAGGTGAACCAGCGACTACACCCGGATCTACGGTACTCACATATGCCCTTACCTTTATCTCAACGACGAGACTTTTGATGTTTGCCTCCGTCTCTCCTGTATTCGGTTACTGTGTGCTATTTGGGGGTGTTGATTGGGTTATTACTCTTACTATCGTGCATAGTAGCTGATCCTCAATGTTCGCAATGTTTTTACTGGTTGTATTTCCACAAGATTGTCCCACCTGGTTAGGATGTTTCATGTTATCTTAATGTTAAGAGTGTATTAGTGTGCGCCTCAGGCTAGGATTTCCTATCATTTCCTACTTCTCCCCCCCCCCCCCCCCCCCCACTGGCACTCTCCCTACCACATTAGGTGCTAGGTACCTGAGTGCACCTGTTACCTGTAACGACTTTCACCCTCAGGTCATTTGAACTACTGCCCACTCTTACATATTGAATCACTGACCTTTTCTAAATCTTCCTTTTCTCACCTGTATTTCCTTACCCACCTTCTCTTTTCTCATTATTTTCTTTTATCTTCCTTTCTCTTCTCCCGCCCTCCCTCTCCACTCCGCTTCCAACATTTCCCTCTGATCCACTCTTCTCACCTGCCTACTACTTCACCTTACCTCCCCCCCCCACATCTCCCATTTCTTCTCCACTGCTTCTTCCTGCTCCACTTGCTTATCCTCTTTCTTCCATATACCCTCACTACACCTTCCGTTCCCTCACCCCCCCACCCTTTTCCTCCTCATCACAGTCTACTATTTCCATTTTCCTCTTCCCTCAGCCCCATACTCCGGACTCGCCTACACTTCACCTCTATCATCTGCTCTCCTTCAAACATACATACTCCAACCCCCCCAGCCTTACGTAAGACTTCCCTTTGCTGCAGCTTAGATCTGGACACTTCCCAGACAGAAATAGTTAAATATTTTCTATACATCCCCGAGTGTTCACTATGTCTGACAGAGCTCTCACAACGTTTGTCTCCTTCAATGTACGGGGACTGAGCACTCCTCACAAGAGAAGCCATGCACTGAGGATTCTCCATAGATTGAAACCGTCAGTTGTTTATTTTCAGGAAACTCATTTTAAGTTGCACAAGATACCGAATTTACCTCGCCGCTACTATGACCAGTGGTTCCACTCCTGCCATGACACCTCGGCATCTAAAGGTGTATCTATAGCCATACACAAAAGTTGCCCGATTAAGGTTCTACAGACTCTCTCTGACTCTGAGGGAAGATATCTTTTCCTAAATGTCCTATTGTACAATCGCAAGTTAACTCTGGTGAATCTATATGCCCCTAACAATGCCCAGGTGTCATGGCTTTTGGGGGCACTGGAAGACCTCCGGGCGTTTGCAGATGGTCCGGTGATATTAGGTGGTGATTTGAATGTTTCACTTAATCCGCTTTTAGTCACTTCTCAAGCACGTACTGCTGTTCCCCAGAGAACACTTGCCAAACTACACTCCAAACTAACTGATTTATCTCTTATAGATGCAAGGAGACAGAGGAATCTTTCCATCCGTGACTACTCCAATTACTCGTCAGTACACAGATCCTACCACAGACTTGACTATTTGCTGCTCCACAAGTCTCTCCTCCCGACGCTCATTACCACAGGTATTGACTCTATTACTATCTCCGATCACGCTCCTGTACATCTTTCTTTGTCTCTGTCCCCTTTCCCCTCCATTTCTTGGTGCTGGAGATTGAATGAAGGCATCCTTTCTAATCAGACTGCTCTAGCTGACATTACGCAACAGTTATCCTTATACTTTGATTTAAACTCTAAGTCGGGAACGGCCTTCATGCGAGGGATATTCATTTCCTGGGGTTCCAAACTGAAGAAAGAGAGGCAGCGCAAGATCACTGACATTCTGTCTGAAATCTCCACCCTGGTGAGGATACACAAGCCTACCGGGGCGATAGCGATTCAGGAGACACTTAAATCCCTATGCACCACCCTTAATACTCTCCTCACCGAAAAATCAGCGAAGGCCTACCTCCACCACAGGCACCGTATTTATGCACACGGGGACAAGGGAGGTAAGCTCATGTCCACACTTATAAAGAAGGCGAGAACAAAACAACACATTCATGCAGTGAGAGATGAGAGAGGCCACCGGTATACAGACACGCCCTACATTGCTAAAGCTTTCCAGACGTTTTACACCTCTCTGTATAATTTATCAGAGGGAGAGTCCCCGGACTCTGCTTCCGGCCGTAGAGAGGCGACGAAAAGATTTCTGACATCACTAAATCTCCCTTGGATGAACACATGCAGAGAGAACTCATGCTACCTATTACCCCTGAAGAAGTGCAGAGAGTGGTCTCTTTTTTTCCCACCGGGGAAGAATCCGGGCCCGGACGGTCTTCCACTGGAATACTACCGTAAATATGCAGACGTTCTGATCCCCCACCTCACCTCTGTTTGCGAGGCTTTATTCCGTGGGTCTCCTCTCCCTAAACAGTCCCTTGAAGCACATGTCACTCTCATTCACAAGGAAGGCAAGAACCCAGAAGACTGTGGGAGCTACAGACCAATATCACTTCTGAACTTAGACCTCAAAATCTGGGCTAAACTGCTCTCCTTGAGAATCAAGAGTCATCTTCCCCACTTAGTAGACGTGGACCAGTCGGGATTTGTACCAGGTAGGGAGGGTCGCACGAACACATTGAGACTGCTAACTGCGATCCAACATGCTCACATGAAAAGACTGCCCCTTGTCCTTCTTGGCGTTGACGGCATTTGATAGGGTCAATTGGGAGTATATGAAGGAGACACTACACCGCTTCGGATTTCCCCCGCAGTTTATAACAGCTCTTATGTCCCTTTACACACAACCGTATGCTTCGTTGATGGTCAACGATGACATATCCCCCCGTTCCGGATCACAAACGGGACCAGGCAGGGATGGCCTCTGTCCCCAACCCTTTTTATACTAACAATGGAAACGCTTTTACAGAGAGTTCGACAGTTGACCAGTATCTCAGGATACAAAACCCCGAGGGGAGAGCTTAAAGCACTAGCCTTCGCAGATGATTTACTATTTCTCTTAAGTGACCCTGCACACGGACTGCCTAGTTTATTAGACCTGTTCGTAGACTTTTGCTCGCTGTCGAACTTTAAAGTAAACGTTTCTATGTCGGAATTATTAAACATTACTTTATCTGCAGCTAAGATTAAGGAGATCGACTCCCTGTCCCCTTTCCCCTGGGCCAAATCGTTACTCACGTATCTAGGGGTTAAAATACCTAGCTCGCTCACAAGCATTTTTCAACTTAACTTTAAACCCCTACTAGCAGAGATTAAAGAGACATTGGCTGGATATGATCTTCCCCTGATCCTATGGATGGGTAGGAAAAACCTGATTAACTGCTATGGGCTCCCTAAGGTTAGATACACATTACAGATGCTACCGATCACATTACCTGCCTCCTTCTTCTCCAGCGTCAAGTCTCTCTTTTCTAACTTTATTTGGAAGCAAAAGAGGCCTAGGTCAGCATATTCGCTACTCTCTCGCACAAGCGCCCAGGGGGGAATGGATGCGCCAGATGTGGAGAAACTCTACAACCTGATACAGCTCCGCAGATGGATAGATTTAATTAGTCCCTATCACTCTAGAGGTGGCATCAGTCGACTACTCTGGTGATCTATTGACAGACTTATGGCTCCCTCCTACATCATGTAGCCTCGCGCGTAACAAAGACGTCCTGTTCTCTGGTGTTTTATGTACTGCTCGTCTCCTGCTTCCCTCACGTTCCCCCTCTCTTTCCCCTCTACTACCTTCTTCTGTGCTGCCTGTGGTCGTGGGCGGTGGGGTGGTGGATCACCCAGATATATGGAATAAATTGGCCCACATACCCTTATCACAACTGTTCCCGAACGGAAGGATTCTAACAGAGACAGAAGTCAGGATGCTTTTCCCAGATACCAGTTTGACTTTTCTGCACATAGCTCACTTTCAGAAATGCAGTAGACTCTTTATAGAGGGCTCTCTACCCCTCAGGGAACTTACAGACTTTGAGTCAGATGTAGCCTCCCTTGACGTGAAACATAGGAAACTCTCGGCCTTACGCACACTATATGATGCCTGCTCCCCGTTCCGTCCCCCAGGTTTTCTGCTGTCTTGGGAGAGAGAGAGTTAGACATATCTTTTACGAGAGAAGAGCAGAAGTTCATACTGACTCCCAGTAGGGGATTCTCGAGATGTGTCCGACTTCAGGAATCACAATACAGACTAACCTCGAGATGGTACAGGACGCCTGATTTCACAAGTTAACAGACTCCGCTCTCTGCTGGAGATGTAAGCTTCACACCGGTACCCATTTCCACATCTGGTGGACGTGTCCGCTTATTGCCCCACATTGGAGGGAGGTGGAGGACACATGCTCCAAAATCATTGGCAAGAAAATCTCACTATCGCCGGCGTCTGCGCTTTTGGGATGCCCAACCGTTACGTATTCCCCAGACAAGTCCTCATTGATCACACATTTGATCATGGCAGCCAAACAACTGATTCCCCTTACATGGCTGCAGTCCTTCCCCCCTTCAATTGCGGAGTGGCTGACGAAAGTCCAACAGATCCATGTATTTGAAGAGATGTCCAGTAGAGCTATTAGAACGTTAGATGCACACCGCATTGTCTGGGGACCATGGCGAGCATACTCACTAAACTGATGGATGGAGGAGAACTACAAAGAAGTTTTCCTCTACCCTTTTTTTGTATGATTTCAATGCAAGGGAAATGTATTATACGTTACGTGGTCTTACAGCATTATGACTGTCACTCCCTGTCACATGCCTCCCCCCCACCCCTACCCACACCTTCTCCCCTCACCCCCCCCCCCCCCCACCCTACTCCACACCTCCCTATCCCCACTCCCTCCTCCTTATGTTACAACTCAGATGTTAATAAGTGCAGGTCAATGTTTTGATGCCAGATCTGTACTGTTATCTATACTATGATGGAGAAGGCGCTGCTGCGACAGCGACCCCCTCGCCTACCTTTGTTCCTTATCTCTTTGTATTGTGCGTTAATGACTTTAAAATAAAATAAAAACTTGTTTGGAAAAAAAAAGTCTGATGTGTAAGTGAAAAAAAAATGTTTACACTAAAATGCTGTTTTCCCCCCAAATTTTACATTTTTACAAGGGGTAATAGGAGAAAATGACCCCCAAAATTTGTAACCCCCTTTCTTCTGAGTGTGGAAATACCCCATGTGTGGATGTCAAGTGCTCTGCTGGTGAACTACAATGCTCAGAAGAGAAGGAGCGCCATTGAGCTTTTGGAGAGATAATTTGTTTGGAGTGGTAGTCAGGGGCCATGTGCATTTACAAAGCCCCCGTGGTGCCAGAACAATGGACCCCACACATGTGACCCCATTTTGGAAACTACATCCCTCACAGAATTTTATAAGGAGTGCAGTGAGTATTTACACCCCACTGATGTTTGACAGGTCTTTGGAACAGTGGGCTGTGCAAATTAAAAATTACATTTTTCATTTTCACGGACCACTGTTCCAAAAATCTGTCAGACACATGTGGGGTGTAAATGCTCACTGTACCCCTTATTACATTATGTGAGGGGTGTAGTTTCCCAAATGGGGTCACATGTGTGGGGCGGGGTCCATTGTTCTGGCACTATGGGGGCTTTGTAAACACACGTAGCCTTCAATTCCGGACAAAATTTACCTTCAAAAGCCCAATGGTGCTCCTCTCTTCTGAGCATTGTAGTTCGCCCGCAGAGCACTTTCCATCCACATATGGGGTATGTTCTTACTCAAAAGAAATGGGGTTACAAATTTTGGGGGGCTTTTTTCCTATTTTCTGTTTTTTTATTTTCCTATCCAACTTTAATGAAAAATTCTTCAAACACCTGTGGGGTGTTAAGGCTCACTATACCACTTGTTACATTCCTTGAGGAGTGTAGATTCCAAAATGGGGTCATATGTGGGTATTTCTTTTTTGGCGTTTATGTCAGAACCGCTGTAAGATCAGCCACCCTTGTGCAAATCACCAATTTAGACCTTAAATGTACATAGTGCACTCTCCCTCCTGAGCGTTGTGGTGCGTCCGCAGAGCATTTTACGCCCACCTATGGGGTATTTCCGTGCTCAGGAGAAATTGCGTTACAAATTTTAGGGGTATTTTTTCCCTTTTACTGCTTGTGAAAATAAAAAGTATGGGGCAACACCAGCATGTTAGTGTAAACATTTTTATTTTTTTACACAGGCTGGTGTAGCCCCATACTTTTCCTTTCATAAGGGATAAAAGGAGAAAAAGCCCCCCAAAATATGTAGTACAATTTCCCCCAATTATGGAAATACCCCATGTGTGGCCCTAAACTGTTTCCTTGAAATATGACAGGACTCTGAAGTGAGAGAGCGCCATGCGCATTTGAGGACTAAATTAGGGATTGCATAGGGGTGGACATAGGGGTATTCTATCCCAGTGATTCCCAAACAGGGTGCCTCCAGCTGTTGCTAAACACCCAGCATGCCTGGACAGTCAGTGGCTCTCTGGAAATGCTGGGAGTTGTTGTTTTGCAACAGCTGGAGGCTCCATTTTGGAAACACTGCCGTACGATACGTTTTTCATTTTTATTGGGGGGGAACAGTGTAAGGGGGTGTATATATAGTGTTTTACCCTTTATTATGTGTTAGTGTAGTATTTTTAGTGGACATTCGCATTGGCGGATTACAGCGAGTTTC
This sequence comes from Hyla sarda, assembly GCF_029499605.1. Lineage (NCBI taxonomy): Eukaryota > Metazoa > Chordata > Amphibia > Anura > Hylidae > Hyla > Hyla sarda. The sequence continues at coordinate 20,376 of NW_026608278.1, forward strand.
CCGCTAGGAGTTTGCGCTGTGGCGAAAAATTTGCCGCAGCTCAAACTTGAAACATAAACCCCACTGTAAACTCGCCCGTGTGAATTTTCCCTGTATGTTCACATGGGAGGGCAAACCTCCAGCTGTTTCATAACTACAACTCCCAGCATGTACTAAGGGACCGTGCATGCTGGGAGTTGTACTTTTGCAATAGCTGGAGGCACACTGGTTGGAAAACCTTCAGTTAAGTTCTGTTACCTAACTCAGCACTTTCTAACCAGTGTGCCTCCAGCTGTTGCAAAACTACAATTCCCAGCATGTACTGATCGCCGAAGGTCATGCTGGGAAATGTAGTTATGCAACAGCTGGAGGTACGCAACTACAACTCCCAGCATGCCAAGACAGCTGTTTGCTATTTGGGCATTCTGGGATTTGTAGTTTTGCAAAAGCTGGAGGGTCACAGGTTGGAGATCACTGTGCATTGATCTCCAAACTGTGGGCCTCCAGATGTTGCAAAACTACAAATCCCAGCATGCCCAGACTGCAAACTGCTTTGTGGGCATTCTAGGAGTTGTAGTTTTGCAACATCTGGAGGGCTACAGTTTAGAGACCACTGTATATTGGTCTCAGACTGTAGACCTCCAGATGTTGCTAGGCAACTCACCGGCTTTCGTAGGATCCAGGGAGCCGCATCGCCGTCCTCCTCTTCTGCCGCCGATCACCCCTGCCGATCGCCGCCTGCTGCCGCCGCCGGTTAGTGATTGGGCTTCGATGCCGGATCCTGTCGGTTTCCCCGTTCTGCCCAGCCTACTGTGGGTGGGTAGAAAGGGGAAACTGAAAGTTAACCCCCCTGCCCCCGATCTGCAATTGGTTGTCGCTTCTTGATGACCATTAGCAGGGATAGGAGGGGTGGCACCCCTGCCACCTCACTCCAATCCCTTCAGAGGGATCGTGGGTTTCTTTGACAACCGCGATCCCCTTTATATACTGGTCACCATAGACCCGTATGACCCGGAATCGGCGCAAATCGCCGGTGTAAATACACCGGCGATTTGCAGCGATCGCTGACATGTTGCATGGGATGCCTGCTGACTGATTTCAGCTGGGATCCCGGTCCCCGCCCGGCGTGTGGTGGGGACCGGAATTCACAGGGGCGTATGGATACGCCCTGAGTCCTTAACGATCAAAAACCCAGGGCGTATCCATATGCCCTGGGTCCTTAAGGGGTTAATAATAGTAATAGTAATAATAATAATTATACTGTTTCTACCATATCCACTTATCCAGAGATATTATGCTAGAGATATATTGTCATCCTTCATTCCTGGGAATCCAACTCTCCCCTTCTACAGATCTCTGATTCCTTAATCATCCAATAGGGGGGCTTGTTTCCCACTTATGTTTCTAGGTGGACAATATCTTCTGTCTCCATTACAAGCTGTATGTCCAATATGGGAAATGTGCCTTGAATTATGCAGCTCCTCGCTCACTTGTTAATGTATCAAGTGACCCAGAGCCCACCACGTGGAGGTGGCTGCATTTCGGGCTCCTCCCCACCCCCACCCCCAACCATATGCAGACCTTGTGTGACCCAATCAGCATCTTGTTAAATTGGTTCACATTGATCGTCAATGGCCTTTGCTGTAATACTTCTTAGCTTTGTATGTAGGAAGTAAAATGGCATCTTGAATGTGGTCATCATGCCGGTTACTGTCCATTTGGCCATGGCCCATGCTCCAACCCACACATTGGATACATAATTGGACCACTTCAGTTTGCTTTTAGCATATTGCCAAGTCCGCTGCAGCCAAGACACTTTGGGCTCCGAGGCATCTTCAGAGGTTGTTGGTAAATCCATCTGGTTATCCGCCATGGTGACTGTCACATGATCGCTGTGCCTTGATTCATGTGGGTCTGAATTGTCACCTAAAGCCATGTCAATAGCCACATCTGCTCGCTGACCACGGTGCTTAATCTTCTTCCCAGGTATTTTATGGATCTCATAATATGGTGGAGTGACCTTATAATGATATAGGTTAGTATACCGCCAAAGGAAACTCGTCACGTAATGTATGAGACACACGACAGGCACCGAGAGAACTGGGATATCTGCAAAATAGCGACAGGATACAATATATTAGACCTATATTCATTCATTTATTTATGTATATATATATATATATATATGTAAATACATATGTTCATATATATGTATATATATATATATATATATATATATATATATATACTTTTTTTGTTAAAACTGTAATTTATACAGCAAACTATAAATATTTTATAGGCTATATGCTAGAAGATTAGATGTCATGGATCACTGTATGAAGCTTTTTTTAAACTTATGTGTGACTAAAACATTGTTATTATAATTATATTACTACTATTATTATATTATTTCACTAATATCAGAGTAGCTTCCCATGTTTTCTTTTAGAAGGCAAAATACTTAAAGCATTGATTCACAAACTGAAATCATTTATCTCACAGGAATAAACATTTGCTCAATTGCTGTAAGAGACTTAAAGGAGTACTCTGCCTCTAGACATCTTATCCCCTACCCAAAGGATAGGGGATAAGATGTCTGATTGCAGGGGTCCCGCAGCTGGTACCCCAGCGATCTCTGTGCAGCACCCAGCGTTCGTTCAGCATTCGACAGGGTCGCAACTTCACGGCCACGCCCCTCGTGAGGTCACACCACAACCTACCCATAGACTTACATTGAGGGGGTGTGGCCCTAATGTCACAACCCCCGCCGCCCGCTCCAAGCGTTTGGAACAAAATGTGCCGAACGCTGGGGAAGCCCCCCTTTAAAGCCACCCAGGATAGACTGTACAAGAGAACATCAGTAACTTTACTGCACTCTACTATATTAACTTTACACTAATACATTCATGTTAAATCCATTTATAAACTGAAATTTTGGAAGTTTTCATTATTCCTACCTCTTAGCTTCATGGTCGCCGTCCTTACAGGATCCTTTTGCCTAAATAGACAAAATTCTCTTCAATTTGCAAAATAAGCGCAGGTCTAGTAGGAGAACGTGTTCACCCGCCGAACCGAGGAAATAAGTGTTAGGGATTGGATTCTACCCTGGAGAAAGTCTCTTTGATGTGTGATGTCACAGCAGATGACATCACGTGTATGTGTATCCATTGTAATAGCTGTACTGTACTTTACTTACACTATGTACAGTTATACTGGGGGTTTACAAAGGATTTGAAGATTACAGTTTTAACCCCTTCAGGGTCACAGCCCTTTTTGGTCTTGAGGACAAAGGACATTTTCATTTTTACATTTTCATTTTTTCCTCCTCCCCTTCTAAGAGCCATAAATCTTTTAATTTTCCACCCAAAGACCAATATGAGTTGTTGTTTATTTTGCGACCAACTGTACTTTGTAATGTACGGTAACATAAAATGTACGGTACTATAAAAAAATATATATATATTATTTACGGCTGGAAATTGAAAAGAAAACCACAATTTGGCAACTTTTGAGGGTTTTCGTTTTTATTCACTGACATGTTCTTTTTATACTGCGGGTCAATGCTTGGGTAAACGCTTTACTCTTTTTGTACTGCTTCAAAAAAATCTAACTTTTTGAACAATATAAGTATGTTTTAAACTGTATGAGGGCTAATTGTTTGCTGTATACGGAAAAATAAAAAAAAAGTTATAGAGGTCAGAAGAGGACAATTTTAAACGTACTAATTTTGGTGTAAAAGTAATAATTTTTTTTAACAGAAGTAAAACAAAATCAAACCTTAATAAGCTGTGTATCAATTTAATCGTATGGATCTACAGAATAAATATAAGGTGTCATTTTTACCGAAAAGTGCACTGTGTAGAATCTGAAGCCCCGAAAAAAAAAAATCAGAATGGAGTTTTTTTTTTCCCCCTAGTTTTGCCGTAGATTTTGTGGTGAAATGATTGTTGTCATTACAAAGTACAATAGGTTGCACAAAAAAACAGCCCTTATAGGACTGTGTATGTAGAAAATTGAAAGTGTTATGATTTTAAGAAGGTGAGGAGGAAAAAACTAAGTGCAAAAATGAAAAACCTGTCCTGAAGGGGTTAAAAATATATAAATACCGTATATCCCGGCGTATAAGACGACTTTTTAACCCCAAATTTTCTTCTGAAAAGCCGGGGGTCGTCTTATACGCCGGGTATTTAGGTCCGGGATAGGAAAACTTCTGATTATCTGCCCGGGCCGGCTGCTGTGTGTAGCTGCAGGCGGGGGCCGGCCAGAGCAAGTAAAAACTAATACTGTATACTAAAAACCAGGGTGCCTCCAGCTGTTGTGAAACTACAACTCCCAGCACGGCAAAGTTGGGGGTCGTCTTATACGCCAAGTCATCTTATACGCCGGCATGGTCACTGCACCTGCGCTCACATTTAAAGAAGATCTGTAGTGCTTATAACTTATCCCCCATCCTAAGGATAGGGTATAAGTTATAGATCACGGGGGGGGGGTACGAGCGATCGGGCCCCCCGCCATCTTCTGTACGGGGCCACAGTTATGTACAGGAAAGGGGGCATTCCGTCCCCGCTTGACGCGGCAGAGGGCACGCCCCTCCATGTATTTCTATGGAAGTCATGGAAGGGCGTGCCGGCTGCCGCGTCATGCGGGAACAGAATGCCCCCTTTCCTGTTCATTGCCACGGCCCCATACAGGAGATCGTGGGGGGCCCCAGTGCTCGGACCCCCCCGCGATCTATAACTCATCCCCTATCCTTAGGTTGGGGTATAAGTTATAAGCACTAAAGATCTCCTTTAACCTGTTGGGGACGGAGGGCATACCTATACGCCCTCCGCCCACCACCTTTCTATAATGCGGGGCCACGCCGTGGCCCAGCGTCATAGCGGGTCGGGCCAGGCCCCTAACAACAGCCGGGAGCCGAGGCTAATAGCGAGCAGCACTGATCGTGGTTTCGCGCGCTATTAACCCTTTAGATGCAGCGTTCAACTTGATCACTGTCCGAACGCCGAATGACTGCTCAGTGCCTGAGATCCAGGTATGAGCAGTCAAGCGGCAGAATCATTGATCAATGGTTTCCTATGAGAAACCATTGATCAATGTAAAAGATCAGTGTGTGCAGTGTTATAGGTCCCTATGGGAGCTATAACATTGAAAAAAAAAAGTGAAAAAAGCTTGAATCACCCCCCTTTTCCCGTAAAAAAAAAATCCAAAAACTGTGTAAATAAACATATATGGTATAGCCGCATGCAGAAATGTCGGAATTATAAAAATATATAGTAAATTAAACCGCACAGTCAATGGTATACGTGCAAAAAATAAGCCATCATATGGAGCCATCATATGGAGGAAAAAACTAAAGTGCAAGAACGGGAAAACCCTCCGTACCCAAGGGGTTAATCCCTGGACATGTTTTATTCATATGGTTATGCTTGTATGGGCACTTAATCTGTGATTTGTTGTTTTCATCGGTACCACATTTGTGTATATGTGATTTTTGATGACTTTTTATTCCTTTTCTTTTTTTCCCCGGGATGTGATCACAATTCAGCATTGGACTTTGTTATTTTTATGTTTTATGTCGTTCACCGTATGGAGTCATTAACGTTATATTTTAGTCATTCAGACTATTCTACCAAATATGTTGATTTATTTTATTTAAATAAAAAAAAAATTTTTATAAAATGGGAAAAGAGGGGGAATTCATTTTTTATTGGAGGAGGCACTTATTCCCTTTATTAAACTGTAACAGTTAATAGCTATATTTAGATTTTTAACCCCTTAAGGATGCAGCTCATTTTCACCTTAACAACACGGCCCTTTTTTGCAAATCTGACCACTGTCACTTTATATATGAATAACTCTGGAATGATTTTACTTTTCATTCTGATTCTGAGATTGTTTTTTCGTGACATATTCTACTTTAACATAGTGGTAATTTTTGTCGTTACTTGCATCTTTTCTTGGTCAAAAATCCCAAAATTTTGAAAATTTAGCATTTTTCTGCCTGTAAGAAAAATGGACATTCCAAATTATATATTGATTCACAAATACAATGGGGGACATTTATCAAGGGATTTAGAGCTCTTTTTTTGCTTACAAAAGTCGCAGAAAAAGTCGCATTAGCACTTAAGCAATTTTTTGTGCGACTTTTGGCTGTAAGCAAAAAGCTACAAAAGAGCGTACGAAAGTAAATTTTATTTTTTACTTTGCAATGGTCAGGGATTTATCAAGTGCGAAAGTCGCATAAAAAGTCGCAAGCCCTCAAAAACTGCATAAATATAAGCCAGCTCGGAGCTGGCACACAAAACGGCTTTTGAGAGCAAATTTTATATTTCCCGCTGGCAGCCGTGATCACAGCTCCAGCGGGAAATATATTGCAAATGTACAAAGGAGCCCGGGCTGGCATCACTCTGCAGCCGCCCAGCTCTGTCTGATTCTAACCCCGCTACCCTAACATAATGACATCCCCCCCTTGTTTCCCACCCGCCTGCGCTGCACATCTCCCATCTGTCTGCTACCTGTTGCAAGACTACAACTCCCAGCATGTCCATACAGTGAGGGCATGCTGGGAGTTGTAGTATTGTAGCGGGTGGACAATGTGCGGCGCGGGCGGGTGGAAGACAAGGGGGGTGGGGGTTATATAAAGCAGTGTCCCCATCCCCATCATTGTATTAGGGTAGCGGGGATAGAATCGGAGGAACCCGGGCGGCTGAAGACTGATTCCAGCCTGGGCTCCTTTTAACAAACCTCGGCGCAGCAGAGTTTCTATTTCCCTTAATGTAATTTCATATTTCCCACTGGGTCCCGTAATTGGCCAGGACCGAGCAGCCAATCACGGGAAATTTGATATTACATTAAGGACTAAAAGCTCCGCGGTTCCGCTAGATGTTAAAAGGAGCCCGGGCTGGCATCAGTCTGCACCCTCCCGGGCTCCTCAGATATCCTGCGGCGCCGTGATAAGGTGCCCGGGCTAACCTCACTCAGCAGCCCCCCACGGGACTCCCACAGCCGTCAGGGAGATGTGTAGGTGTACTTACTGTAAGGACATGCTGGGAGTTGTAGTTGTGTGGCAGGTGACAGGCTTTTCACCTGCCCCCCTACAACTCCCAGCATGCCCTTACAGTAAATATATGCTGGGAGTTGTAGTCATGTGGTGCGGGAGATTGTTACCCCCCCCCCCCCCCCCCACACACACACACACTACAACTCCCAGCATATCCTTACTGTAAGGGCATGCTGTGAGTTGTAGTCATGTGGTGCGGGAGATTGTCACCCCCCCCCCTACAACTCCCAGCATGCTCTTACTGTAAGGGCATGCTGGGAGTTGTAGTCAGGCGCGGACGGGTGACAATAAATGTATTAACCTATTTTTCTTTTTTTCTCCTCATTTCAGATCCATGTATCCTGTGGACTATTGCGGATTTGGTGGACTGCTTCAATGACCAGCGTCTTTTTTAAACCTGTTTAATGTTAATGAGAGTGTTTTTTGGAATAAAAATTTTTGAAACGTGTTGTGTTTTTATTTTTTTTATTACTTGAAAGGCTTAGTCTAATAGACGGAATCCATTACTAAGCCTATGCTTAGTGTTAGCCCCCAACACAGCTAGCGCTAACCTTCAATTATTACCCCGGTACCCACCGCCACAGGGGTGCCGGGAAGAGCCGGTTCCAATAGGCCCGGAGCATCAAATATGGCGCTCCTGGGCCTAGGCGGTAATGGGCTGGCATTAATTAGGCTGGGGAGGGCCAGTAACAATGGTCCTCGCCCACCCTGGTAACATCAGGCTGTTGGTGCTTGGTTGGTATTTGGCTGAAAATAAAAATAGGGGGAACCCTATGCGTTTTTTTTTTTTTTATAATTATTCATGCAAAACAAAGATAAGGTTCCCCCCATTTTTATCCAAATACCAACCAAGCAGCAACAGCCTGATGTTACCAGGATGGGCAAGGACCATTGTTACTGGCCCTCCCAAGCCTAAATAACACCAGCCTGTTACCGCCTAGGCCCAGGAGCGCCATATTTGAGCCTCTGGGCCTGGTGGTACCGGCTCCTCCCAGCACCCCTGTGGTGGTGGGTAACGGGGAAATAATTGGGGGTTAGCGCTAGCTGTTTTGGGGGCTAATGCTAAGCTTCAGCTTAATAATGGACTCTGTCTATAATACTGCTTCCACTACTAAGCCTGCCAAGTAAATAAAAAAAAACAACACATTTAAAAAAAAATGTATTCCAAAAAAACACTCCCCCAAAAGTCCTCATTCACCATTTTATTAACATTAAACCAAAAAAATGCTAATCACTGCACTCCCCTGAATCTAAAGTAATCCACAAGATACACGTATCTGAAATGAGAAGAAAAAAAATTAGTTAGTACATTTAGGGTAAAAAAAAGGTGGTAAAAAGGGTAAAAAAAAAAAAAACATACATACCGTATATACTCGAGTATAAGCCGAGTTTTTCAGCACGATTTTTCGTGCTGAAAACACCCCCCTCGGCTTATACTCGAGTGACCTCTCCGCCCTCAGTGGTCTTCAACCTGCGGACCTCCAGATGTTTCAAAACTACAACTCCCAGCAAGCCCGGGCAGCCATCGGCTGTCCGGGCTTGATGGGAGTTGTAGCTTTGAAACCTCTGGAGGTCCGCAGGTTGAAGACCACTGCGGCCTTCGACATCATCCAGCCCCCCTCTCACCCCCTTTAGTTCTGTACTCACCTCCGCTCGGCGGGACGGTGCTCCGCTGGTCCAGTGCTGCAGGACTGTCCGGTGGGAGGTCGTCTGGTGGGATAGTGGTTCCGAGCTGCCATCTTCACCGGGGGGGGGGCCTCTTCTCCGCGCTTCGGGCCCGGAATAGTCACATTGCCTTGACGACAATGCAGGGGGACGTTCATTACCAACGTCCGTCTGCGTCGTCATCAAGGCAACGCCTCTATTTCGGGCCCGAAGCGCGGAGAAGAGGCCCCCCCGGTGAAGATGGCAGCCCGGAGTACAGAACTAAAGGGGGTGAGAGGGGGGGCTAGATGATATTGAAGGCCACAGTGGTCTTCAACCTGCGGACCTCCAGAGGTTTCAAAACTACAACTCCCAGCAAGCCCGGACAGCCGATGGCTGCCCGGGCTTGCTGGGAGTTGTAGTTTTGAAACCTCTGGAGGTCCGCAGAAGACCACTGTATCAGACATTGACAAGCGGTGATGGTGAAGGTGGGGCTGATGACAAGGGGATGATGACAAGGGGATGATGAAGGGGGTGGGGATGATGACAAGGGGATGATGACAAGGGGATGATGAAGGGGGGGTGTGTGGGATGATGACAAGGGGATGATGAAGGGGGGGTGTGGGATGATGACAAGGGGATGATGAAGGGGGGGTGATGACAGGCGGTGATGATGAAGGAGGGGATGATGACAGGCGGTGATGATGAAGGGGGAATGATGACAGGCGGTGATGATGAAGGGGGGATGATGACAGGCGGTGATGATGAAGGGGGGATGATGACAGGCGGTGATGATGAAGGGGGGATGATGACAGGGTGATGATGAAGGGGGGATGATGACAGGCGGTGATGATGAAGGGGGGTGATGACAGGGTGATGATGAAGGGGGCGTTAATGACGGGGGTCTGGATGATGACAGGGGGGATGATGTATTTCCCACCCTAGGTTTATACTTGAGTCAATAACTTTTCCTGGGATTTTGGGGTTAAATTAGGGGCCTCGGCTTATATTCGGGTCGGCTTATACTCGAGTATATACGGGGTGTGTGTGTGTGTGTGTGTGTGTGTGTGTGTGTGTGTGTGTGTATATATATATATATATATATATAAAAATTCAAAGCTGCAAATTGTGTTCTGTAGTCATTTATCGGTTTTTGCTTATGTGTGCAAAAAAAAAAATGGTATTCAAAAGTGATTTATTGGTTTTTGCTTATGTAAGCCAAATTTATCAACCCCCTGTGGTAGTTTAATAATGTGTCACACAAAAGCAAAACCAAAAGCAAGAAAAAAATGCCAACAGAACTCGATTACCAAAGCAACAATGATAAATGTCCCCGAATATGTCTACTTTATGTTTGCATCGTAAAGTTTTCATGTTTTTACTTTTTTAAGACATTAGAGGCTTCAAAGTATAGCAGCATTTTTACAAAATTTTCACGAAAAATTAAAAATCAGAATTTTTCAGGGACCAGTCAAGTCTGAAGTGGATTTTGAGGGGCCTTTCTGTGAGAAATATACCACAAATGACCCCATTATAGAAACTGCACCCCTCAAAGTATTCAAATGCCATTAACAAAGTTTGTTAACCCTTTAGGTGTTTCACAGGAACAGCAGCAAAGTGGAGGAGAAAAATTAAGATTTCCATTTTTTATACTAACATGTTCATGTGGCCCAAATTTTTTTTCCATTTTTGCAAGGGTTCTTAGGCGAAAAAGTCCCACAAAATTTGTAGCCCAACTTCTCTTGAGTATGGAAATACCTCATATATTGAAGCAAAGTGCTCTGTGGGCCCACAACATGGCTCAAAAGGAAAAGAGCAACTGTGGGATTTTAGAGGGTGAATATTGCTGAAATGGTTTTTGGGGGGCATGTTGCATTTAGCAAGCCCCCATGGTGTCAGAAAAGCAAAAAAAAAAAAAAAAAACATGGCACACTATTTGGGAAACGACACCCCTCCAGGAACGTAACAAGGGGTACAGCGAACCTTAACACCTCACAGGTGTTTAACAGGTTTGCATTTAAGTTGGACTTGAAAGTGAAAAATTAGATTGTTATACCCCTTGTTATGTTCCATGAGGGATGCAGTTTCCAAAATGGGGTCACATGTGGGTGTTTTTTTTTTTGTGTTTATGTCAGAACCGTTGCAACTATCAGCCACCTGTGCAAATCACCAATTTAGGCCTTAAATGTACATATTGCGCTCTCACTACTGAGCCTTTTCGTGCCTCTGCAGAGCATTGTACGCCCACATATGGGGTATTTCCGTACAAATTTTGGGGGTCTTGTTTGAAAATAAAAAGTATGGGACGACACCAGCATGTTAGTGTAAAAAAACATACTGGTGTAGACCCCAACTTTTCCATTTTATAAGTGGTAAAATTAGAAAAAGCCCCCAAAATTTGTAACGCAATTTCTCCTGAGTACGGAAATACCCCATATGTGTCCCTAAACCGTTTCCTTGAAATATGACAGGGCTCCAAACTGAGAGAGCGCCATGCGCATTTGAGGACTAAATTAGGGATTTGCATAGGGGAGGACCCGGATGCAAGCATTACAATTGACTCTGCTACCATAAATACCCTACAGCAGTGTTTCCCAAACAGGGTGCCTCCAGCTGTGGCAAAACTCCCAGCATGCCTGGTCAGTCAATGGCTGTCCGGCAATGCTGGAAGTTGTTGTTTTGCAACAGCCGGAGGCTACTTTTTGCAAACAGTGCCGTACCAGACGTTTTGAATTTTTATAGGGGGGGGGGGGGGTTTACACTGTGTAAGGGTATATGTAGTGTATTACTCTTTATTTTGTGGTAGCGTAGTGTAGGGTTTTTAGGGTATATTCACACGGGCAGGGGTTCATAGTGAGTTTTCCGCTGGGAGTTTGAGCTGCGGTGGAAAATTTTATGCAGCTCAAATTTGTAGCGGGAAACTTACTGTAAACCCCAGCTCGTGTGAATGTACCCTGTACGTTCACATTAGGGGGGGGGGTCAAACCTCCAGCTGTTGCAAAACTTCAACTCTCAGCATGGACTCACAGACCGTGCATGCTGGGAGTTGTAGTTTTGCCACAGCTGGAGGCCCACTGGTGAAGAAAACCGTGTTAGGGAACAGACAAACTCAGTGCTTCCCCACCAGGGTGCCTCCAGCTGTTACAAAACGAACACTCCCAGCATGCACGGTCTGTCAGTGCATGTGCTGGGAGTTGTAGTTTTGCAACAGCTGGTGGCACACTGGTGGGGAACCACTGAGTTAGGTTCTGTTACCTAACTGTGTTTCCTCACCAGGGTGCCTCCAGCTGTTACAAAACGAACACTCCCAGCATGCATGGTCTGTCAGTGCATGCTGGGAGTTGTAGTTTTGCAACAGCTGGAGGCACACTGGTGGGGAACCACTGAGTTAGGTTCTGTTACCTAACTGTGTTTCCTCACCAGTGTGCCTCCAGCTGTGGCAAAACTACAACTCCCAGCATGCACTGATGGCTAAAGCGCATGCTGGGAGTTCTAGTTATGCAACAGCTTGAGGCACGTGTTCAGTGGCGTCGCCAGGGGGGGGGGGGGGCAGAGGGGGCCACAGCCCCCCCCTACATCATGATTGGCCCCCCCTTGTGCCCCCCTAGCAGCAGTAGGTCACTAGCAGCTCTCATGGCCACAGGGGGGTACCGCTAGTTCACCAGTAAGGGGCATCCTTTTTTTAAATAAACCTTCAGCCTGCAGCCCTGTCACCACGCAGGGGCCGCGCTATGCAGACTGGGAAGAGCAGACAGGAAGCTCCTCCCCCTCTCTCACTCCCCTGTATACTGGACCTTGTGGAGCAGGCCCGCTGTGTGTATACAGGCCCGGACACCACCAGTATGGAAGACTTACCTGCCCAGTGCCCACTGCTCATGCTGCCCTTTTAAAGTAAGTAACTTGCTTGGGGGAGAGGGGGAAAGTTGTAGTTCGGGAGACAGTGGGAGGTAGTTCAGTGTTTCCCAACCAGGGGGCCTCCAGCTGTTGCAAAACTACAACTCCCAGCATTCCTTTGGCTTTATGAGCATACTGGGAGTTGTAGTTTTGCAACAGCTGGAGGCCCCCAGGTTTGGAAACACTGATCTATCTATCTATCATCTATCTATCTCATATCTATCCATCCATCCATGCATCTAACTTTCTATCTATCTGTCTATCTATCTATCTTTCTCATATCTATCTATCTATCTCATATCTATCTATCTAACTCAGATAGATGAGATAGATATGAGAGATAGATAGGTAGATAGATGATATATAGATAGATACATAAATATATATAGATAGATAGATAGATATGAGATAGATAGATAGATAGATAAATAGATGATATATAGATAGAGAGATGATATATAGAAAGATACATAAATAGATGGATAGATAGATGATAGATAGACAGATCGATAGATAGATGATAGATACATAGATATGATATAGATAGATAGATAGACAGATAGATAGATAGATAGATGATAGATACATAGATATGATATAGACAGATAGATAGATGATAGAAAGATTAGATAGATAGATAGATAGATAGATAGATAGGAGATAGATGGATATGATATAGATAGATGGATATGATATAGATAAATGTATATGATATAGATAGATAGGAGAAAGATAGATAGATAGATAGATCAGTTTCCCAACCAGGGGGCCTCCAGCTGTTGCAAAACTACAACTCCCAGCATTCCTCTGGCTTTATGAGCATACTCGGAGTTGTAGTTTTGCAACAGCTGGAGGCCCCCCGAGTTGGGAAACACTGATCTATCTATCAATCAATCATCTATTATCTATCTATCCATCTATCTATCTATCTCATGTCTATCTATCTATATAATATCTATCTATTTCATATCTATCTATCTATCCATCTATTTATGTATCTATCTTTCTATTTATCTATCTATCTATCTCATATCTATCTCAGATAGATGAGAGATAGATGAAAGATAGATAGATATGAGAGATAGATAGATGATATATAGATAGATAGATACATAAATAGATGGATATATAGATAGATATGAGATAGATAGAAAGATAGATAAATAGATGATAGATAGATATGATATAGATAGATAGGAGATAGATGGATATGATATAGATAGATGGGTATGATATAGATAGATAGGAGATAGATAGATAGATAGATAGATAGATAAAGAACAATATGATGCAGCACGCCACAGGTTTGCAGAAAATGGTGGTTTATTCCATCATGTGCATAGACTATGCTGCATCATATTGGGGGAGATTTATCAAAAGCTGTGCAAAGGAAAAGTTGCCCATAGCAACCAATCAGATCACTTCTTTCATTTTTCAGAGGCCTTTTCAAAAATGAAAGAAGTGAGCTGATTGGTTGCTATGGGCAACTAGGCAACTTTTCCTCTGGACAGGTTTTGATAAATCTCCCCCATTGTTCTTTGTCTGGATTGAAGAACCAGTGGACCCAGGTTCCAAGTATGCGGGCACCCCGACTTCTCTCTAATCTCTGGATTTTGTTTGTGCCGTTTTTATTTGTTTTAGATAGATAGATAGATAGATAGATAGATAGAAAGAGATAGTATCTATCTATCATCTATTTATGTATCTTTCTATCTATCTCATATCTATCTATATATCCATCTATTTATGTATCTATCTATCTATATTTCATCTATCTCTCATATCTATCTATCTTTCATCTATCTATCTATATCTCATCTATCTCTCATCTATATGAGATAGATATGAGAAAGATAGATAGAAAAATAGAAAGATAGATAGATAAATAGAAAGATAGATAGATAGATAAATAGAAAGATGGATATAGAGAGATGGAGGGATAGATAGATAGGAGATAGATGGATAGATAGATATACAGCAAAAGAAGAATGCAGCAGCACACTGCCAGCACAAGGATATAGGTGAAACATGAACATGCAGATAAAACATGGAGAGCTATACAGCTATGGTGTAATAGATGCAAATGTGAAACGATGAAATAGTGAGGCACTTAGCTCGCAAATTTGTCTCCGCCGGCGGTCAAATAGCTTGGACCGTCCCACCGCGATAAGGTGGCCTCCTTGGGACGGACCCTACACTGTGAATATGCCTCTGTGTGAACAGTTCAGTAAGCATGGCAGGGTCTGGAACATCCAAGACACCTTATATACACACCTGATAGAGGTGGGTGGGGTGCAAGGCCAACATGGAGGTAGCCACTCCCCCGTATGTGCAATACAGACAAAGAATAAGTCAGCCAGCACTTTAGTTGATACCAAACTATTATATGGACCTGGCCTACAGGTGCACGCTACTAGGCTAGATATACAGCAACAGAAGAATGCAGCAGCACACTGCCAGCACAAGGATATAGGTGAAACATGAACATGCAGTTAAAACATGGAGAGCTATACAGCTATTTGCGAGCTAAGTGCCTCACTATCTCATAGTTTCACATTTGCATCTATTACACCATAGCTGTATAGCTCTACAGGTTTTATCTGCATGTTCATGTTTCACCTATATCCTTGTGCTGGCAGTGTGCTGCTGCATTCTTCTGTTGCTGTATATCTAGCCTAGTAGCGTGCACCTGTAGGCCAGGTCCATATAATAGTTTGGTATCAACTAAAGTGCTGGCTGACTTATTCTTTGTCTGGATAGATAGATAGATAGATGATTGATAGATAGATAGATCAGTGTTTCCCAACCAGGGGGCCTCCAGCTGTTGCAAAACTACAACTCCCAGTATGCCCATACAGCCAAAGACATGCTGGGAGTTGTCGTTTTGGAATAGCTAGAGGCCCCCTGATTGGGATACACCTATCTATCTATCTCATATCTATCTATCTCAAATCTATCTATTAATCTACATTATCCAAGTGTTTTCTTCCCCCATGTATGTGTGACGTTTCAATAGCATCCAGCCATCTTTATCATACGTACATTCTTTAGTCTCTGTGACATCACCGTGCTTCATAATAAACTGTGACATCACTGTGCTTCATAATAAACTGTGACATCACTGTGCTTCATAATAATCTGTGACATCACCGTGCTTCATAATAAACTGTGACATCACCGTGCTTCATAATAAACTGTGACATCACCGTGCTTCATAATAAACTGTGACATCACCGTGCTTCATAATAAACTGTGACATCACCGTGCTTCATAATAAACTGTGACATCACCGTGCTTCATAATAAACTGTGACATCACCGTGCTTCATAATAAACTGTGACATCACCGTGCTTCATAATAAACTGTGACATCACTGTGCTTCATAATAAACTGTGACATCACCGTGCTTCATAATAAACTGTGACATCACTGTGCTTCATAATAAACTGTGACATCACCGTGCTTCATAATAAACTGTGACATCACTGTGCTTCATAATAAACTGTGACATCACCGTGCTTCATAATAAACTGTGACATCACCGTGCTTCATAATAAACTGTGACATCACCGTGCTTCATAATAAACTGTGACATCACCGTGCTTCATAATAAACTGTGACATCACCGTGCTTCATAATAAACTGTGACATCACCGTGCTTTATAATAAACTGTGACATCACCGTGCTTCATAATAAACTGTGACATCACCGTGCTTCATAATAAACTGTGACATCACCGTGCTTCATAATAATCTGTGACATCACCGTGCTTCATAATAAACTGTGACATCACCGTGCTTCATAATAAACTGTGACATCACTGCGCTTCATAATAAACTGTGGCATCACCGTGCTTCATAATAAACTGTGACATCACCGTGCTTCATAATAAACTGTGACATCACCGTGCTTCATAATAATCTGTGACATCACCGTGCTTCATAATAAACTGTGACATCACCGTGCTTCATAATAAACTGTGACATCACTGCGCTTCATAATAAACTGTGACATCACTGCGCTTCATAATAAACTGTGGCATCACCGTGCTTCATAATATAATTTGATGTCACTGTGTATAACAACCCTGTAGTGACATCACAGTTTATTATTCTTGAACGCTGACTTCACTGTGTATATTTTCCCGGTACAATGACATCACTGTATAGTTACCCTCTACTGTGACAACACTGCGTTTATTAACCCTGTAGTGGCAAAACTGTTTATTGTCCCTGTACAGAGACATTACTGTTTATATTAACTCTAAACTGTGATGTCACTGTATATATTAACTCTGAACTGTGATGTCACAGTGCAGTGTAAGTATCAACAGTGATGTTGCAGTATAGAGATAACACACAGTGATGTTATAGTTCAGAGATAATACACACAGTGATGTCACAGTACAGGGATAATACACACAGTGATGTCACAGTACAGGGATAATACACACAGTGATGTCACAGTACAGAGATAATATACACAGTGATGTCACAGTACAGGGATAATACACACAGTGATGTCACAGTACAGGGATAATACACACAGTGATGTCACAGTACAGGGATAATACACACAGTGATGTCACAGTACAGGGATAATACACACAGTGATGTCACAATACAGGGATAATACACACAGTGATGTCACAGTACAGGGATAATACACACAGTGATGTCACAGTACAGGGATAATACACAGTGATATCACAGTACAGGGATAATACACACATTGATGTCACAGCACAGGGATAATACACACAGTGATGTCACAGTACAGGGATAATACACAGTGATATCACAGTACAGGGATAATACACACAGTGATGTCACAGTACAGGGATAATACACACAGTGATGTCACAGTACAGGGATAATACACACAGTGATGTCACAGTACAGGGATAATACTAGGGATCGACCGATTATCGGTATGGCCGATATTATCGGCCGATAATCACGATTTTGGGCATTATCGGTATCGGCAATTAACTTGCCGATAAGCCGATAATTCCCCGCACCGCGACTGCCACCCCCTCGACCCGCCGCACCGCACCCCCGACCCACCGCGTCGCACCCCCCCACCGTGATGCTGGGCGGTATACCGGTATGGATTTTTGCCCATACCGCTATACCGGTCGGGCCCCTCCCCCACCCTCCGAGTCAATAAAAAAATTAAACTTACCCGTAATGGGGGTGGTCCGGGCCATCCATCCTTCCTTCCTGTAGTGTCCGGGGGCGTTCCGGGTGAAGAGTGAACCAGCCCGGGCTGTCCTTCTTCTCCGGCGGTCATCTTCTCCACTCCGGGCAGGCTCCGGCCTAGTACACTGCATAGACGCAGCTACGCCGTGACGTCAGGTTCGTCGCTGCACACGGGCGTCACTGCGCAGCGGCGTCTATGCAGCGTACTAGGCCGGAGCCTGCCCGGAGTGGAGAAGATGACCGCCGGAGAAGAAGGACAGCCCAGACCGGTTCACTCTTCACCCGGAACGCCCCCGGACACTACAGGAAGGAAGGATGGATGGCCCGGACCACCCTGACAGGTAGGGGGAGAGAAGCGGGTTGTGGTGGCGGCCTATGGCAGCGGCCCCGCAAAAGCCACGGCAGATCATTGATTTAAAGCGCCCGCTTTAAATCAATGATCTGCAGCGGTGTCGCAGGGGGTTAAATAGCCGATAACTTATACCAGAATATCGGTATAAGTTATCGGCTATCGGCCCTAACCTGCACCGATTATCGGTATCGGCCCTTAAAAAACGATATCGGTCGATCCCTAGATAATACACACAGTGATGTCACAGTACAGGGATAATACATACAGTGATGTCACAGTACAGGGATAATATACACAGTGATGTCACAGTACAGGGATAATACACAGTGATGTCACAGTACAGGGATAATACATACAGTGATGTCACAGTACAGGGATAATACACAGTGATGTCACAGTACAGGGATAATACACAGTGATGTCACAGTACAGGGATAATACATGCAGTGATGTCACAGTACAGGGATAATACACAGTGATGTCACAGTACAGGGATAATACATACAGTGATGTCACAGGACCGGGGATAATATACACAGTGATGTCACAGTACAGGGAAAATATACACAGTGATGTCACAGTACAGGGATAATACACAGTGATATCACAGTACAGGGATAATACATACAGTGATGTCACAGTACAGGGATAATACACACAGTGATGTCACAGTACAGGGATAATACACAGTGATGTCACAGTACAGGGATAATATACACAGTGATGTCACAGCACATGGATAATACACAGTGATGTCACAGTACAGGGATAATACACACTGTGATGTCACAGTACAGGGATAATACACACAGTGATGTCACAGTACAGGGATAATACACAGTGATGTCACAGTACAGGGATAATACACAGTGATGTCACAGTACAGGGATAATACACACAGTGATGTCACAGCACATGGATAATACACAGTGATGTCACAGTACAGGGATAATACACAGTGATGTCACAGTACAGGGATAATACACACTGTGATGTCACAGTACAGGGATAATACACACAGTGATGTCACAGTACAGGGATGATATACACAGTGATGTCACAGTACAGGGATAATACACACTGTGATGTGTACAGCTGGTATCTACCACTATAAGGCCAGTGTATGTGGGAGTATTGGTATTTGTAAAATGAATTTTATACAGTGTCAATTGGTGTTAGTCGGTCATTAGTCAGTCACAATGGTAGTCGTGGTCATGGTGTGGCAGTATCATTTGTTTCTTGCTAGTAACGCTCACAACTAACAGTAAGCACCTTTTGTCTGGAGATGCTGACTATTTTTATTTTTTTGTACTGGTATTATCAGTAATATTGGTGTCAGTAACAGTATGACCATAATATGTATGATGACAATATTTCCTCCCTGTATGCTGGTATTATTGGTAATATTGGTCTCAGTATACAGGATTTGGTCAGTTACAGCATGATGGTAATATGTATGGTGATAATATTCCTCCTTGTATACTGATATTATTTGTAATATTAGTCTCAGTATACAGGTCATTGTTCGCACTAGCGTCTAGCTCACCGGTGCGTCATGGAGCCGCTTTGCCTGCACACCCTGGAATTAAGGGTACGTTCCCACACGGCGTATTTGCTGCTGCGTATTTTATTTTCCCTGTTGAAGTCAATGGGTAGGAAAATACGCAGCACCAAATACGCAGCAAATACGCAGCAAAATATGCCGTGTGGGAATGCACCCTTAAGCATGAAGTCTTGCAAAAGATTGGTGAGCTGCCTGTAATTTTTCTACATCATTGTGATTGGATGAACTGTCTTTACCTATATTACGTGAGCACCACCATATTACAAGCCTGTGCTGTCTGATACTTTAGAGTCCGGATTATAGGACCAACGTATTTTTTGTGAACCACACAATACAGGTAGTGCCAGCACGCTTCTATCTACACATATATTACTTATGTTAATGTTTGACAGGGAACTGGCCAAAAAATAAGTGACATGTCACTTCTTCTCCACGTAGACACCTGCTGAAGCTGCCTTTAAAGTCAATGAGATCTTCATGGTCCCCCGATGCTGCCCTTGGCTTGGATATAATTTGCACGTGCAATGTATAAATGTGGTGTTGTTATAATTGCCCCCCCTACTTTTGTCCTGGCCCCCAGTGTGCCCCCCCAAAATTTGAAAGCTGGAGACGCCACTGCGTGTGGTGTCCCGGTACCGCATCCTATACGGTACCTGTTTTTAGGTCCCCATAGCCAGAGTCCCTAGGACTCTGTGGACCTTCAGTCTTTATTCTTATGCACCTATCGTTACTGGGAAGGGCGGCGATAGGCCGGAGAGTCATCTCAACATACAAGCCCTCAGCCTGGCGTCACCAACTATAGGGTTAACATTAACCCCTGATATACCAAAGCAAATCTCTGACTGTACTACCCCTACCCCTGAGACTTACCACACACGCAACTATAACTTCCAGCATGACAAGTCAGCAGTTTGCTGTTCGTGCATGCTGGGAGTTGTAGTTTTGCAACATCTGGAGGGCCTCAGTTTAGAGATCATTGCACAGTGATCTCCAAAGTGTGGCCCTCCAGATGTTGCAAAACTACAAATCCCAGCATGCCCTGACAGCCAACAGCTGTCTGGGCATGCTGGGAGTTGTAGTTTAGCAACATAAGGAGGCTCACAGTTTACAGAAATCACTGCATGGTGACAATCAGATATCCAAGACAGCTGATGTCCCCTAGACAGGAGCACTAGGATGGGTATGGGGGGGTTATAGGGGTCTGTTTGATGTTTTATTTCACACAGAGCTCACACAGCTCCAATCTCCTCACAGATCTCCCTACACTGAGGAGATCGGAGCTGTGAAAGGCAGTTTTTTTCAACTGCCTCTGTTGTGATTGGTCAATCTGGATTGATTGACCAATCACAACAATCAGGGGGCCAGGCCAGCCATGGGGAGACCCGCGGACGATGTCTGTGATGATCAGCTGTCTATGAAAGCTGAAGTCACTTCAATGTCACAGCATGTTTCCATGTTTACATGCTGTGACAGTTTAGCTTCAGGACGAGCCGGCTCATCTAACGCGGCAAGTACTCGCTGATTAGGACGATCAATTAATACTGATCGGTAATATCGACAATCTACTTCTCTGGTCTGACAACGTCACAAAATGTGGGCTCAAAATTGAGCAAAAAAGCCCCCAGAGTACGGATATTCATGGTGCGGCATAGTATGTTTTTAATACTTTTTTTTATTTCTGAGGACGGTGGATGGGACCAGAGCATTTTTTGCACATCTGACCACTGTCACTTTAAGCATTACTAACTCTGGAATGCTTTTACTTATGAAGTTGATTCCGAGATAGTTTTTTCGTGACATATTCTACTTTATCATAGTGGTAAGTTTTCGTCAATACTTGCATCATTTCTTGGTAAAAAATTCCAAAATTTGAAAATGTTGCTTTTTTTTTAACCTTGAAGCTCTCTGCTTGTGAGGAAAATAGACATACCAAATAAATTATATGTTGATTCACATATACAATCTCTTCATGTTTGCATCATAAAGTTGACATGTTTTTTTTTTTTTACTTTTGGAAGACATCAGTGGGCTTCAAAGTTCAGCAGCAATTTTCAAATTTTTCTCAAAATTTTCAAAATCTGAATTTTTCAGGGACCAGTTCAGATTTGAAGTGGATTTGAGGGGTCTTCATATTAGAAATACCCCATAAATTACCCCATTATAAAAATTGCACCCATCAAAGTGTACAAAATTATATTCAGAATGTTTGTTAACCCTTTAGGTGTTTCACAGGAATAGCTGTAAGTTTAAGGAGAAAATTGAAGACCCAGTATTTACACCCCACTGGCGTTTGACAGATCTTTGGAACAGTAGGCTGTGCAAATGAAAAATTACAATTTTCATTTTCAAGGACCACTGTTCCAAAAATCTGTCAGACACCTGTGGGGCGTAAATGCTCACTGTACCCCTTATTACATTATGTGAGGGGTGTAGTTTCCAAAATAGGGTCACATGTGGGGGCTTTGTAAACACACGTGGCCTTCAATTCCGGACAAAATTTATCTTTAAAAAGCCCAATGGTGCTCCTTCTCTTCTGAGCATTGTAGTTCACCCGCAGAGCACTTTACATCCACATATGGGGTATGTTCTTACTCAGAAGAAATGGGGTTACAAATTTTGGGGGGCTTTTTCATATTTTCCCTTGTGAAAATGAAAAATTTAGGTTAACACCAGCATATTATGTTTAGTTTTTTTTTTCTCATTTTCCCATCCAAATTTAATGAAAAATTTTCAAACACCTGTGGGGTGTTAAGGCTCACTGTACCCCTTGTTACGTTCCGTGAGGGGTGTAGTTTCCAAAATGAGCCGCTGTAAAATCAGCCACCCCTGTGCAAATCACCAAATTAGACCTCAAATGTACATAGTGCGCTCTCACTCCTGAGCCCTGCTGTGCGTCCGCAGAAAATTTTACGGCCACATATGGGGTATTTCCGTGCTCAGGAGAAATTGCGTTACAAATTTTGGGGGTCTTTTTTTCCTTTTACTGCTTGTGAAAATAAAAAGTAGGGGGCAACACCAGCAGGTTTGTGTAAACATTTTTTTTTTTTTTTTTTTTACACTAACAGGCTAGTGTAACCCCCAACTTTTCCTATTCATAAGGGGTAAAAGGAGAAAAAGACCCCCACGCCAGTGATTCCAAACAGGGTGCCTCCAGCTGTTGCTAAACTCCCAACATGCCTGGACAGTCAGTGGCTGTCCGGAAATGCTGGGAGTTGTTGTTTTGCAGCAGCTGGAGGCTCTGTTTTGGAAACACGGCCATACGATAAGTTTCTCATTTTTATTGGGGGGAGGGGGACAGTGTAAGGGGTGTATATGTAGTGTTTTACCCTTTATTATGTAGTGTAGTGTTTTTGGGGTACATTCGCACTGGCAGAGGTTTTCGTTGAGTTTCCCACTAGGAGTTTGGGCTGTGGCGAAAAATTTGCCGCAGCTCAAACTTGAAGCAGAAAATTCACTGTAAACTCGCCCATGTGAATGTACCCTGTACAATCACATGGGGAGGCAAACCTCCAGCTGTTTCAAAACTACAACTCCCAGCATGCACTGACAGACCATGCATGCTGGGAGATGTACTTTAGCAATAGCTGGAGGCACACTGGTTGGAAAATCTTCAGTTAGGTTCTGTGACCTGACTCAGTACTTTCCAAACAGTGTGCCTCCAGCTTTTGCAAAACTACGATTCCCAGCATGTACTGATCACCAAAGGGCATGCTGGGATTTGTAGTTTTGCAACAGCTGGAGGGTCACAGTTTAAGAGATCGCTGTACAGTGATCTCCAAACTGAGGCCCTCCAGATGTTGCAAAACTAGATATCCCAGCATGCCCAGACAGCAAACTGCTGTGTAGGCATGCTAGGAGTTGTAGTTTTGCAACATCTGGAGGGCTCCAGTTTAGAGACCACTGTATAGTGGTCTCAGACTGTAGACCTCCAGATGTTGCCAGGCAACTCACCAGCTTCCGTAGGATCCAAGGAGCCGCATCGCCTTTCTCCTCTTCTGCCGCCGATCACCCCCATCGATTGCCGCCTGCTACCGCCGTCCATGAGTAATTAAACTTCGGCGGCGGTCCCTGTCAGTTTCCCCATTCTGCCCAGCCTACTGTGGGTGGGCAGAACAGGGAAACCAAAAGTTAACCCCCCGCCCCCGATTTGCTATTGGTTGTCGCTTCTTGATGACCAATAGTAGGGATAGGAGGGGTGGCACCCCTGCCACCTCACTCCTATCCCTTCAGGGGGATCGTGGGTGTCTCGGACAACCGATATCCCCCTTATATTCCGGGTCACCATAGACCCGTATGACCCAGAATTGGCGACATGTTGCATGGGATGCCTGCTGAATGATTTCAGCAGGCATCCCGGTTCAGTCCCCAACCGGTGCGCGGCGGGGACTTAAATTCCCATGGGCGTATGTATACGCCCTGGGTACTTAACGATCAAAAACCCAGGGTGTATCCATACGCCCTGGGTCCTTAAAGAGTTAAGGGGTTAATAATAATAATAATAGTAATTAAAATAATGATATTGTTTCTACCATATCCACTTATCCAGAGATATTATGCTAGAGTTATATTGTCATCCTCCATTACTGGGAATCCACCTCTCCCCTTCTACAGATCTCTGATTCCTTAATCATCCAATAGGGGGGCTTGTTTTCCCACTTATGTGCAAAATCCATGTGGACAATATCTTCTGTCTCCATTACAAGCTGTATGTCCAATATGGGAAATGTGCCTTGAATTATGCAGCTCCTCGCTCACTTGTTAATGTATCAAGTGACCCAGAGCCCACCACGTGGAGGTGGCTGCATTTCGGGCTCCTCCCCACCCCCACCCCCAACCATATGCAGACCTTGTGTGACCCAATCAGCATCTTGTTAAACTGGTTCACATTGATCGTCAATGGCCTTTGCTGTAATACTTCTTAGCTTTGTATGTAGGAAGTAAAATGGCATCTTGAATGTGGTCATCATGCCGGTTACTGTCCGCTTGGCCATGGCCCATGCTCCAACCCACACATTGGATACATAATTGGGCCACTTCAGTTTGCTTTTAGCATATTGCCAAGTCCGCTGCAGCCAAGACACTTTGGGCTCCGAGGCATCTTCAGAGGTTGTTGGTAAATCCATCTGGTTATCCGCCATGGTGACTGTCACATGATCGCTGTGCCTGGATTCATGTGGGTCTGAATTGTCACCTAAAGCCATGTCAATAGCCACATCTGCTCGCTGACCACGGTGCTTAATCTTCTTCCCAGGTATTTTATGGATCTCATAATATGGTGGAGTGACCTTATAATGATATAGGTTAGTATACCGCCAAAGGAAACTCGTCACGTAATGTATGAGACACACGACAGGCACCGAGAGAACTGGGATATCTGCAAAATAGCAAAAGCATACAATATATTAGACCTATATTCATTTATTTATGAATATATATATATATATATATATATATATAGATATGTGTGTGTTCACACAAAATCATTTATCTCACAGGAGTAAACCTTTACCCAATTGCTGTAAGAGACTTAAAAGGGTACTCTGCCCCTAGACATCTTATCCCCTATGTAAAGGATAGGGGATAAGATGTCTGATCGCCGGGGTCCCGCAGCTGGGACCCCAGTGATCTCTGTGCAGCACCTAGCCTTTGTTCAGAACACTGGGTGACAGGGTCGTAACGTCACAGCCACGCCCCTCGTGACATCATGCCACACCCCCTCCCATAGACTTACATTGAGGGGGCGTGGCTGTGATGTCATGACCCCCACCACCCGCTCCAAGCATTCAGAACTCTACTATATTAACTTTACACTAATACATTCATGTTAAATCCATTTATAAACTGAAATTTAGGAAGTTTTCATTATTCCTACCTCTTAGCTTCATGGTCGCCGTCCCTACAGGATCCTTTTGCCTAAATAGACAAAATTCTCTTCAATTTGCAAAATAAGCGCAGGTCTAGTAGGAGAATAAAAAAAAGTTATAGAGGTCAGAAGAGGACAATTTTAAACGTACTAATTTTGGTGTAAAAGTAATAAAAAATTTTTAACAGAAATAAAACAAAATCAAACCTTAATAAGCTGTGTATCAATTTAATCGTATGGATCTACAGAATATATATAAGGTGTAATTTTTACCGAAAAGTGCACTGTGTAGAATCTGAACCCCCTAAAAAAAAAAAAATCAGAATGGAGTTTTTTTTTTTCCCCCTAGTTTTGCCGTAGATTTTGTGGTGAAATGATTGTTGTCATTACAAAGTACAATAGGTGGCACAAAAAAACAGCCCTTATAGGACTGTGTATATAGAAAATTGAAAGTGTTATGATTTTAAGAAGGTGAGGAGGAAAAAACTAAGTGCAAAAATGAAAAAACCTGTCCTGAAGGGGTTAAAAATATATAAATACCGTATATCCCGGCGTATAAGATGACTTTTTAACCCCAAATTTTCTTCTGAAAAGCCGGGGGTCGTCTTATACGCCGGGTATTGAGGTCCGGGATAGGAAAACTTCTGATTATCTGCCCGGGCCGGCTCCTGTGTGTAGCTGCAGGCGGGGGCCGGCCAGAGCAAGTAAAAACTAATACTGTATACTAAAAACCAGGGTGCCTCCAGCTGTTGTGAAACTACAACTCCCAGCACGGCAAAGTTGGGGGTCGTCTTATACGCCAAGTCATCTTATACGCCGGCATGGTCACTGCACCTGCACTCACATTTAAAGAAGATCTGTAGTGCTTATAACTTATCCCCCATCCTAAGGATAGGATATAAGTTATAGATCACGGGGGGGTACGAGCGATCGGGCCCCCCGCCATCTTCTGTACGGGGCCACAGTTATGTACAGGAAAGGGGGCGTTCCGTCCCCGCTTGACGCGGCAACGGGCACGCCCCTCCATGTATTTCTATGGGAGTCATGGAAGGGCGTGCCGGCTGCCGCGTCATGCGGGAACAGAATGCCCCCTTTCCTGTTCATTGCCACGGCCCCATACAGGAGATCGCGGGGGGCCCCAGTGCTCGGACCCCCCCCGCGATTTATAACTCATCCCCTATCCTTAGGTTGGGGTATAAGTTATAAGCACTAAAGATCTCCTTTAACCTGTTGGGGACGGAGGGCATACCTATACGCCCTCCGCCCACCACCTTTCTATAATGCGGGGCCACGCCGTGGCCCAGCGTCATAGCGGGTCGGGCCAGGCCCCTAACAACAGCCGGGAGCCGAGGCTAATAGCGAGCAGCACTGATCGTGGTTTCGCGCGCTATTAACCCTTTAGATGCAGCGTTCAACTTGATCACTGTCCGAACGCCGAATGATTGCTCAGTGCCTGAGATCCAGGTATGAGCAGTCAAGCGGCAGAATCATTGATCAATGGTTTCCTATGAGAAACCATTGATCAATGTAAAAGATCAGTGTGTGCAGTGTTATAGGTCCCTATGGGAGCTATAACATTGGAAAAAAAAAAGTGAAAAATGCTTGAATCACCCCCCTTTTTCCTTAAAAAAAAAATCCAAAAACTGTGTAAATAAACATATATGGTATCGCCGCATGCAGAAATGTCGGAATTATAAAAATATATAGTTAATTAAACCGCACAGTCAATGGTATACGTGCAAAAAATAAGCCATCATATGGATTTTGTGGGGTTGTGATCTTTAAAAGGTAAGGAGGAAAAAACGAAAGTGCAAGAACGGGAAAACCCTCCGTACCCAAGGGGTTAATCCCTGGACATGTTTTATTCATATGGTTATGCTTGTATGGGCACTTAATCTGTGATTTGTTGTTTTCATCAGTACCACATTTGTGTATATGTGATTTTTGATGACTTTTTATTCCTTTTTTTTTTTCCGGGATGTGATCACAATTCAGCATTGGACTTTGTTATTTTTATGTTTTATGTCGTTCACCGTATGGAGTCATTAACGTTATATTTTAGTCATTCAGACTATTCTACCAAATATGTTGATTTATTTTATTTAAAAAAAATATTTTTTTTTGTTAAATGGGAAAAGAGGGGGAATTCATTTTTTTATTGGAGGAGGCACTTATTCCCTTTATTAAACTGTAACAGTTAATAGCTATATTTTGATTTTTAACCCCTTAAGGATGCAGCTCATTTTCACCTTAACAACACGGCCCTTTTTTGCAAATCTGACCACTGTCACTTTATATATGAATAACTCTGGAATGATTTTACTTTTCATTCTGATTCTGAGATTGTTTTTTCGTGACATATTCTACTTTAACATAGTGGTAATTTTTGTCGTTACTTGCATCTTTTCTTGGTGAAAAATCCCAAAATTTTGAAAATTTAGCATTTTTCTGCCTGTAAGAAAAATGGACATTCCAAATTATATATTGATTCACAAATACAATGGGGGACATTTATCAAGGGATTTAGAGCTCTTTTTTTGCTTACAAAAGTCGCAGAAAAAGTCGCATTAGCACTTAAACAATTTTTTGTGCGACTTTTGGCTGTAAGCAAAAAGCTACAAAAAAGCGTACGAAAGTAAATTTTATTTTTTACTTTTCAGTGGTCAGGGATTTATCAAGTGCGAAAGTCGCATAAAAAGTCGCAAGCCCTCAAAAACTGCATAAATATAAGCCAGCTCGGAGCTGGCACACAAAACGGCTTTTGAGAGCAAATTTTATATTTCCCGCTGGCAGCCGTGATCACAGCTCCAGCGGGAAATATATTGCAACTGTACAAAGGAGCCCGGGCTGGCATCACTCTGCAGCCGCCCAGCTCTGTCTGATTCTAACCCCGCTACCCTAACATAATGACACCCCCCCTTGTTTCCCACCCGCCTGCGCTGCACATCTCCCATCTGTCTGCTACCTGTTGCAAGACTACAACTCCCAGCATGTCCATACAGTGAGGGTATGCTGGGAGTTGTAGTATTGTAGCGGGCGGACAATGTGCGGCGCGGGCGGGTGGAAGACAAGGGGGGTGGGGGTTATATAAAGCAGTGTCCCCATCCCCATCATTGTATTAGGGTAGCGGGGATAGAATCGGAGGAACCCGGGCGGCTGAAGACTGATTCCAGCCTGGGCTCCTTTTAACAAACCTCGGCGCAGCAGAGTTTCTATTTCCCTTAATGTAATTTCATATTTCCCGCTGGGTCCCGTAATTGGCCAGGACCGAGCAGCCAATCACGGGAAATTTGATATTACATTAGGGACTAAAAGCTCCGCGGCTCCGCTAGATGTTAAAAGGAGCCCGGGCTGGCATCAGTCTGCACCCTCCCGGGCTCCTAAGATATCCTGCGGCACCGTGGTAAGGTGCCCGGGCTAACCTCACTTCAGCCGCCCGGGCTCCGTCAACTTTTATTTCCGCAGCGCCTGGTAAGGAGCCCGGGCTGACATAACTCAGCTGCCCCCCACGGGACTCCCACAGCCGTCAGGGAGATGTGTAGGTGCCGTCCCTGTCATCCCTCAGCACTGCGGTACACACCGAGAGATGGCAGGGACGGCTTCTGCACATCTCCCTGCCTGGCTGAGGGAGTCCCGGGCGGCTGCAGTGTTATGTCAGCCCGGGCTCCTTACTACAGCGCCGCAGAGTTTGGTGTAATTTCAAATTTCCCGCTGGGTCCCGTGTCACGTGACAACAGGAAATATGAAATTACAGTGATTCTCTGATCACTGCAGCCAAGGAGCGGAGCGCATTACCACCCTCTTCCCTGGCTGGCACGACTACAACTCCCAGCATGTCCTTACAGGAAGGGCATGCTGGGAGAGTTGTGTGCGTGGGGGGGGGGGTGACAAGCTTGTCACCTGCCCCCCTGCCGCACAACTTCAACTCCCAGCATGCCCTTACAGTAAGAGCATGCTGGGAGTTGTAGGGGGGGGGGGTGACAATCTCCCACACCACATGACTACAACTCCCAACATGCCCTTACTGTAAGGACATGCTGGGAGTTGTAGTTGTGTGGCAGGTGACAGGCTTTTCACCTGCCCCCCTAAAACTCCCAGCATGCCCTTACAGTAAGGATATGCTGGGAGTTTTATTCATGTGGTGCAGGAGATGGCTACCCCCGCCCCCCCCCCCCACACACACACACTACAACTCCCAGCATATCCTTACTGTAAGGGCATGCTGGGAGTTGTAGGGGGGCGGGTGACAAGCCTGTCACCTGCCCTCTGCCGCACAAATACAACTCCCAGCATGTCCTTATAATAATGATATGCTGGGAGTTGTAGTGTGTGCGTGGGGGGGGGGGGGTAACAATCTCCCGCACCACATGACTACAACTCCCAGCATATCCTTACTGTAAGGGCATGCTGTGAGTTGTAGTCATGTGGTGCGGGAGATTGTCACCCCCCCTACAACTCCCAGCATGCTCTTACTGTAAGGGCATGCTGGGAGTTGTAGTCAGGCGCGGACGGGTGACAATAAATGTATTAACCTATTTTTCTTTTTTTCTCCTCATTTCAGATCCATGTATCCTGTGGACTACTTCGGATTTGGTGGACTGCTTCAATGACCAGCGTCTTTTTTAACCCCTTCCCGCAGAATGTCATATATATACGCGGGTTGTGCAGTGCGTTCGGGCATCCCGGCGTTTATAAATGACATTCAGTTAACCCGGCGATGCGCAGCATCGCACGGGTTAACTGGCAGAAGTCCCGCTGTTTCCAGCAGGGGACAACTTCTGCTTCACCCCCAGGACCATCCATTGATGGTCCTGGTCAGCGATCACTGTGATTGGTCCCTGTGGACCAATCACAGTGATCTGGGGTGAAAGTTCAGATCCCCCGCACTGCCCGCCCCTGGAAGTCGGGCAGAACGGGGGACGATGGCTGCGGGGGCTCGCAGGGACCTGCGGCATAGGGGGGGAACATCAGGGGACCGGCGGCCTTACCTGGCGGGACCGAGGAGCAGCGGCAGGACCGGCCACGTGGACGAGCAGCGACGGGACCGGCAGGTAAGTATATGGTCCTCAGTGAAGATCTTCACTGCTGCTTCTAGGAGTCTGAAAACTATAACTCCCAGGACGCCTAGACAGCCTTTGGCTGTCTGGGGATGCTGGGAGTTGTAGTTTTGCAACATCTGGAGGGCCCCAGTTTGGAGACCATTGTATAATGGTCTCCAATCTGTGCTCTTCCAGCTGTTGCAAAACTACAACTCCCAGTATGCACTGACTGTCCAGGCATGCTGGAAGTTTTAGTTCAGCAACATCTGGCCCTTCAGATGTTGCCGAACTACAACTCCCAGCATTCGCTTCAGCTGTCTGGGCATGCTGGGAGTTGTAGTTTTGCAACAACTGGAGACACACTGGTTGGGAAACAATGTTTCTAACTCAGTGTTTCCTAACCTGTGTGCCTCCAGCTGTTGCAAAACTATAACTCCCAGCATGCACTAACAGACCATGCATGCTGGGAGTTGTAGTTTTGCAACATCTGGAGGGGCCCAGTTTGGAGACCATTGTATAATGGTCTCCAATCTGTGCTCTTCCAGCTGTTGCAAAACTACAACTCCCAGTATGCACTGACTGTCCAGGCATGCTGGGAGTTTTAGTTCAGCAAAATCTGGCCCTTCAGATGTTGCCGAACTACAACTCCCAGCATGCCCTTCAGCTGTCTGGGCATGCTGGGAGTTGTAGTTTTGCAACAACTGGAGACACACTGGTTGGGAAACATTGTCTGTTTCTAACTCAGTGTTTCCTAACCTGTGTGCCTCCAGCTGTTGCAAAACTATAACTCCCAGCATGCATGCTGGGAGTTGGGGTTTTGCAACAGCTGGTGACCCCCCCCTGTGAATGTACAGGGTACATTCACATGGGCGAGGCTTTTACAGTGGGTTTATCGCATCTTGAGATGCAGCAAATTTTGCGTCGGGAAACTCGCTGTAATCCCCCGCCCATGTGACTGTACCCTAAAAACACTACATTACACTAACACAAAATAAAATAAAAAGTTAAAAACACTACATATACACATACCCCTACACAGCCCCCCTCCCCCAAGAAGAACGTCCGGTACGCCACTGTTTCCAAAGCAGAGCCTCCAGCTGTTGAAAAACAACAACTCCCAGTATTGCCGGACAGCCGTTGACTGTCCACGCATGCTGGGAGTTTTGCAACAGCTGGAGGCACCCTGTTTGGGAATCACTGGCGTAGAATACCCCTATGTCCACCCCTATGCAAATCCCTAATTTAGGCCTCAAATGCGCACAGCGCTCTCACTTTGGAGCCCTGTCGTATTTCAAGGCAACAGTTTAGGGCGACATATGGGGTATCGCCGTACACGGGAGAAATTGGGTTACAAGGTTTGGGGGGCTTTTTCTTCTTTAACCCTTCATGAAAAGGAAATGTTGGGGTCTACACCACAATGTTAGTGTAAAAAAATTTCATTTTTTACACTAACATGCTGATGTTGCCCTATACTTTACATTTTCAGAAGAGGTAAAAGGGAAAAAAGCCCCCCAAAATTTGTAATGCAATTTCTCCCGACTACAGAGATACCCCATATGTGAGCGCAAAGTGCTCTGGGGGCGCACAACAAGGCCCAGAAGGGAGAGCGCACCATGTACATTTGAGGTGATTTGCACAGGGGTGGCTGATTGTTACAGCGGTTTTGACAAACGCAAAAAAAAAAAAACCCACATGTGACCCCATTTCGGAAACGACACCCCTCACGGAATGTAATGAGGGGTGCAGTGAGAATTTACCCCCCACAGGTGTTTGACGGATCTTTGGAACAGTGGTCCGTGAAAATGGAAACTTGTACAGCTCACTGTTCCAAAGATCTGTCAGACACCAGTGGGGGGCAAATGCTCACTGTACCCCTTGTTACGTTCCTCAAGGGGTTTTGTTTCCAAAATGGTATGCCATGTGGGTTTTTTTTGCTGTTCTGGCACCAGAGGGGCTTCCTAAATGCGATATGCCCCCCGAGCAAAATTTGCTCTCAAAAAGCCAAATATGACTCCTTCTCTTCTGAGCATTGTAGTTCGCCCATAGTGCACTTCAGGTCAACTTATGGGGTACCTCTATACTCAGAAGAGAAGGGGTTACAAATATTGGGGGGTATTTCCTGCTATTAACCCTTGCAAAAATGTGAAATTTGGGGGGAAACACACATTTTAGTGGAAAATGTTTTTATTTTTTTTTACATATGCAAAAGTCGTGAAACACCTGTGGGGTAATAAGGCTCACTTTATTCCTTATTACATTCCTCAAGGGGTCTAGTTTCCAAAATGGTATGCCATGTGGTTTTTTTTTTGCTGTTCTGGCACCATAGGGGCTTCCTAAATGCGATATGCCCCCCGAGCAAAATTTGCTCTCAAAAAGCCAAATATGACTCCTTCTCTTCTGAGCATTGTAGTTCGCCCATAGTGCACTTCAGGTCAACTTATGGGATACCTCCATACTCAGAAGAGAAGGGGTTACAAATATTGGGGGGTATTTCCTGCTATTAACCCTTGGAAAAATGTGAAATTTGGGGGGAAACACACATTTTAGTGAAAAAAAATAATTTTTTTTTTACATATGCAAAAGTCGTAAAACACCTGTGGGGTATTAAGGCTCACTTTATTCCTTGTTATGTTCCTCAAGGGGTCTAGTTTCCAAAATGGTATGCCATGTGAGGGTTTTTTGCTGTTCTGGCACCATAGGGGCTTCCTAAATGCAACATGCCCCCCAAAAACCATTTCAGAAAAACGTACTCTCCAAAATTCCCTTATCGCTCTTTCCCTTCTGAGCCCTCTACTGTGCCCGCCGAACACTTTACATAGACATTTGAGGTATGTGCTTACTCAAGAGAAATCGGGCTACAAATATAAGTATACATTTTCTCCTTTTACCCCTTGTAAAAATTCAAAAATTGGGTCTACAAGAACATGCGAGTGTAAAAAATGAAGATTGTGAATTTTCTCCTTCACTTTGCTTCTATTCCTGTGAAACACCTAAAGGGTTAAAATGATGACTGAATGTCATTTTGAATACTTTGGGGGGTGCAGTTTTTATAATGGGGTCTTTTGTGGGGTATTTCTAATATGAAGACCCTTCAAATCCACTTCAAACCTGAACTGGTCCCTGAAAAATAGTGAGTTTGAAAATTTTGTGAAAAATTGGAAAATTGCTGCTGAACTTTGAAGCCCTCTGGTGTCTTCCAAAAGTAAAAACTTTTCACTTTTATGATGCAGACATAAAGTAGACATATTGTATATGTGAATAAAAAAAAAATTTTTTGTAAAAAAAAAGCAGAGAGCTTCAAGCAGAGAGCTTCAAAGTTAGAAAAATGCAAAATTTTCAAATTTTTCATCAAATTTTAGGATTTTTCACAAGGAAAGGATGCAAGTTACCACAAAAATTTACCACCATGTTAAAGTAGAATATGTCACGAAAAAACAATCTCGGAATCAGAATGATAACTAAAAGCATTCCAGAGTTATTAATGTTTAAAGTGACAGTGGTCAGATGTGCAAAAAACGGTCTGGTCCTTAAGGCCAAACTGTTTAATGTTAATGAGAGTGTTTTTTGGAATACATTTTTTTTTAAACGTGTTTTTTTTTAATTACTTGAAAGGCTTAGTAGTGGAAGCTGTCTAATAGACGGAATCCATTACTAAGCCTATGCTTAGTGTTAGCCCCCAACACAGCTAGCGCTAACCTCCAATTATTACCCCGGTACCCACCGCCACAGGGGTGCCGGGAAGAGCCGGTACCAATAGGCCCGGAGGATCAAATATGGCGCTCCTGGGCCTAGGTGGTAACGGGCTGGCGTTAATTAGGCTGGGGAGGGCCAGTAACAATGGTCCTCGCCCACCCTGGTAACATCAGGCTGTTGCTGCTTGGTTGGTATTTGGCTGAAAATAAAAATAGGGGGAACCCTATAGTTACATAGTTACATAGTTAGTACGGTCGAAAAAAGACATATGTCCATCAAGTTCAACCAGGGAATTAAGGGGTAGGGGTGTGGCGCGATATTGGGGAAGGGATGAGATTTTATATTTCTTCATAAGCATTAATGTTATTTTGTTCCAGGAATGTATCTAATCCTGTTTTAAAGCTGTTAATTGTTCCAGCTGTGACCAGTTCCTGACGTAGACCGTTCCATAAATTCACAGTCCTCACGGTAAAGAAGGCGTGTCGCCCCTTTAGACTAAACCTTTTCTTCTCCAGACGGAGGGAGTGCCCCCTCGTCCTTTGGGGGGGTTTAACCTGGAACAGTTTTTCTCCATATTTTTTGTATGGGCCATTAATATACTTATATATGTTTATCATATCCCCCCTTAAACGTCTCTTCTCAAGACTAAACAATTGTAACTCCTTTAATCGCTCCTCATAGCTAAGATGTTCCATGCCCCATATTAGTTTAGTCGCGCGTCTCTGCACCCTTTCCAACTCCGCAGTGTCCCTTTTATGGACAGGTGCCCAAAACTGAACAGCATATTCCAGGTGAGGCCGTACCAATGCTTTATAAAGGGGGAGTATTATGTCCCTGTCCCTTGAGTCCATGCCTCTTTTTATACATGACAATATCCTGCCGGCTTTGGAAGCAGCAGCCTGACATTGCATGCTATTCTGTAGTCTGTGATCTACAAGTACACCCAGATCCTTCTCTACCAGTGACTCTGACAGTTTAATCCCCCCTAAGACATACGACGCATGCAGGTTATTAGTACCCAGATGCATAACTTTACATTTATCCACATTGAACCTCATTTGCCAAGTGGATGCCCAGACACTTAGTCTATCCAAGTCATCTTGTAACTTATGCACATCCTCTATAGACTGTACTGTGCTACAAAGCTTGGTGTCATCTGCAAAGATAGAAACAGAGCTGTTAATACCATCCTCTATATCATTGATAAATAAATTAAACAACAGCGGGCCCAGTACTGAACCTTGGGGTACACCACTAATAACCGGGGACCAATCAGAGTACGAATCATTGACCACCACTCTCTGGGTACGATCCATGAGCCAGTGTTCAATCCAGTTACAAACTAAAATTTCCAAACCCAAAGACCTTAACTTACCTGTCAGACGTCTATGAGGGACAGTATCAAATGCTTTAGCAAAATCCAGAAACACTATATCCACAGCCATTCCTCTGTCAAGGCTTCTACTCACCTCTTCATAAAAGCAAATTAGATTGGTTTGACAACTTCTATCCTTAGTAAACCCATGCTGGCTATCACTTATAATACAATTATCCCCTATGTATTCCTGTATGTAATCCCTTATAAGTCCTTCAAACAATTTACCCACAATGCACGTTAAATTTACCGGTCTATAGTTTCCTGGGGAAGACCTAGAGCCCTTTTTGAAGATTGGCACCACATTCGCCTTGCGCCAGTCCCTTGGCACAATACCAGACACCAGAGAATCTCTAAATATCATGAACAGGGGTACAGATATTACTGAACTTACCTCTCTAAGAACTCTTGGGTGTAGTCCATCCGGTCCTGGGGATTTGCTTACATTTATATCACTTAACTTACCTTGTACCATCTCTACACTAAGCCAGTTCAGTACATTACATGTTGTGTTACCAGCACTGACCTGGCCAATGTCAGCTCCTTCTTCCATAGTGTATACAGAACTAAAGAACCCATTCAGTAGCTCCGCCTTCTCTTGATCGCCTGTGACAACCTCGCCATTATCATTATTAAGGGGTCCTACATGCTCTGTCTTTGGTTTTTTTGCATTTATATATCTAAAAAAATATTTAGGATTAGTTTTGCTTTCTTTGGCCACCTGTCTCTCATTTTGAATTTTTGCTGTTTTTATTACATATGCGTTTTTTTTTTTTTTTTTTATAATTATTCATGCAAAACAAAGATAAGGTTCCCCCTATTTTTATCCAAATACCAACCAAGCAGCAACAGCCTGATGTTACCAGGGTGGGCAAAGACCATTGTTACTGGCCCTCCCAAGCCTAAATAACACCAGCCTGTTACCGCCTAGGCTCAGGAGCGCCATATTTGAGGCTTTGGGCCTGGTGGTACCGGCTCCTCCCAGCACCCCTGTGGTGGTGGGTACCGGGGAAATAATTGGGGTTTAGCACTAGCTGTTTTGGGGGCTAATGCTAAGCCTCAGCTTAATAATGGACTCTGTCTATAATACTGCTTCCACTACTAAGCATGCCAAGTAAATAAAAAAAAAACATCACATTTAAAAAAAATGTATTCCAAAAAAACACTCCCCCAAAAGTCCTCATTAACCATTTTATTAACATTAAACCAAAAAAATGCTAATCACTGCACTCCCCTGAATCTAAAGTAATCCACAAGATACACGGATCTGAAATGAGAAGACAAAAAATGAGTTAGTACATTTAGAGGAAAAAAACAAAGTGGTAAAAAGGGAAAAAAAAACATACATACCGTATATACTCGAGTATAAGCCGAGTTTTTCAGCACGATTTTTCGTGCTGAAAACACCCCCCTCGGCTTATACTCGAGTGACCTATCCGCCCTCAGTGGTCTTCAACCTGCGGACCTCCAGATGTTTCAAAACTACAACTCCCAGTAAGCCAGGGCAGCCATCGGCTGTCCGGGCGTGCTGGGAGTTGTAGTTTTGAAACCTCTGGAGGTCCGCAGGTTGAAGACCACTGCGGCCTTTGACATCATCCAGCCCCCCCTCTCACCCCCTTTAGTTCTGTACTCACCTCCGCTCGGCGGGACGGTGCTCTACTGGTCCGGTGCTGCAGGACTGTGCGGTGGGAGGTCGTCCGGTGGGATAGTGGTTCCGGGCTGCCATCTTCACCGTGGGGGCCTCTTCTCCGCTCTTCGGGCCCGGAATAGTCACATTGCCTTGAGGACAACGCAGGGGGAGGTTCATTACCAACGTCAGTCTGCGTTGTCGTCAAGGCAACGCCTCTATTTCGGGCCCGAAGCGCGGAGAAGAGGCCCCCCCGGTGAAGATGGCAGCCCGGAACCACTATCCCACCGGACGACCTCCCCACCGGACAGTACTGCAGCACCGGACCAGCGGAGCACCGTCCCGCCGAGCGGATGTGAGTACAGAACTAAAGGGGGTGAGAGGGGGGGCTAGATGATATTGAAGGCCGCAGTGGTCTTCAACCTGCGGACCTCCAGAGGTTTCAAAACTACAACTCCCAGCAAGCCCGATGGCTGCCCGGGCTTGCTGGGAGTTGTAGTTTTGAAACCTCTGGAGGTCCGCAGAAGACCACTGTATCAGACATTGACAAGCGGTGATGATGAAGGTGGGGGGGGGGGGGCTGATGACAAGGGGATGATGACAAGGGGATGATAAAGGGGGGGGTGTGGGATGATGACAAGGGGATGATGAAGGGGGGGTTTGGGATTATGACAAGGGGATGATGAAGGGAGTGGGGATGATGACAAGGGGATGATGACAAGGGGATGATGAAGGGGGGGTGTGGGATTATGACACGGGGATGATGAAGGGGTGGGGATGATGACAAGGGGATGATGACAAGGGGATGATGAAGGGGGGGTGGGATTATGACAAGGGGATGATGAAGGGAGTGTGGGATTATGAAAAGGGGATGATGACAAGGGGATGATGAAGGGGGTGGAGATGATGACAAGGGGATGATGACAAGGGGATCGGCTGTCCGGGCTTGCTGGGAGTTGTCGTTTTGAAACCTCTGGAGGTCCGCAGGTTGAAGACCACTGCGGCCTTTGACATCATCCAGCCCCCCCTCTCACCCCCTTTAGTTCTGTACTCACCTCCGCTCGGCGGGACGGTGCTCCGCTGGTCCGGTGCTGCAGGACTTCCCCACCGGACAGTTCTGCAGCACCGGACCAGCGGAGCACCGTCCCGCCGAGCGGATGTGAGTACAGAACTAAAGGGGGTGAGAGGGGGGGCTAGATGATATTAAAGGCCGCAGTGGTCTTCAACCTGCGGACCTCCAGAGGTTTCAAAACTACAACTCCCAGCAAGCCCGGACAGCCGATGGCTGCCCGGGCTTGCTGGGAGTTGTAGTTTTGAAACCTCTGGAGGTCCGCAGAAGACCACTGTATCAGACATTGACAAGCGGTGATGATGAAGGTGGGGGGGGGGGGGGCTGATGACAAGGGGATGATGAAGGGGGGGTGTGGGATGATGACAAGGGGATGATGAAGGGGGGGGATTATGACAAGGGGATGATCAATTGGGGGTGTGGGATTATGAAGGGGGTGGGGATGATGACAAGGGGATGATGACAAGGGGATGATGAAGGGAGTGGGGATGACGACAAGGGGATGAGGACAAGGGGATGATGAAGGGGGGGTGTGGGATTATGACAAGGGGATGATGAAGGGGGGTGGGGATTATGAAAAGGGGATGATGACAAGGGGATGATGAAGGGGGTGGGGATGATGACAAGGGGATGATGAAGGGGGGTGTGTGGGATGATGACAAGGGGATGATGAAGGGGGGGTGTGGGATGATGACAAGGGGATGATGAAGGGGGGGTGATGACAGGCGGTGATGATGAAGGGGGGGATGATGACAGGCGGTGATGATGAAGGGGGAATGATGACAGGCGGTGATGATGAAGGGGGGATGATGACAGGCGGTGATGATGAAGGGGGGATGATGACAGGGTGATGATGAAGGGGGGATGATGACAGGCGGTGATGATGAAGGGGGGATGATGACAGGGTGATGATGAAGGGGGTCTGGATGATGACAGGGGGGATGATGTATTTCCCACCCTAGGCTTATACTTGAGTCAATAACTTTTCCTGGGATTTTGGGGTGAAATTAGGGGCCTCGGCTTATATTCGGGTCGGCTTATACTCGAGTATATACGGTGTATGTATATATATATATATATATATATATATATATATATATATATAAAAATTCAAAGCTGCAAAATTGTGTTCTGTAGTCATTTATTAGTTTTTGCTTATGTGTGCAAAAAAAAAAAAAAAAATGGTATTCAAAAGTGATTTATTGGTTTTTGCTTATGTAAGCCAAATTTATCAACCCCCTGTGGTAGTTTAATAATGTGTCACACAAAAGCAAAACCAAAAGCAAGAAAAAAATGCCAACAGAACTCGATTACCAAAGCAACAATGATAAATGTCCCCGAATATGTCTACTTTATGTTTGCATCGTAAAGTTTTCATGTTTTTATTTTTTTAAGACATTAGAGGGCTTCAAAGTATAGCAGCATTTTTTCAAACTTTTCACGAAAAATAAAAAATCTGAATTTTTCAGGGACCAGTTAAGTCTGAAGTGGATTTGAGGGGCCTTTCTGTGAGAAATATACCACAAATGACCCCATTGTAGAAACTGCACCCCTCAAAGTATTCAAATGCCATTAAGAAAGTTTGTTAACCCTTTAGGTGTTTTACAGGAACAGCAGCAAAGTGGAGGAGAAAAATTAAGATTTCCATTTTTTATACTAACATGTTCATGTGGCCCAATTTTTTTTTACATTTTTGTAAGGGTTCTTAGGAGAAAAAGTCCCACAAAATTTGTAGCCCAACTTCTCTGAAGTATGGAAATACCTCATATATTGACGCAAAGTGCTCTGTGGGCCCACAAAATGGCTCAAAAGGGAAAGAGCAACTGTGGGCTTTTAGAGGGTGAATATTGCTGAAATGGATTTTGGGGGGCATGTTGCATTTAGCAAGCCCCCATGGTGTCAGAACAGCAAAAAAAAAAAACACATGGCACACTATTTGGGAAACGACACCCCTCCAGGAACGTAACAAGGGGTACAGCGAACCTTAACACCTCACAGGTGTTTGACAGGTTTGCATTTAAGTTGGACGTGAAAGTGAAAAATTAGATTTTTATACCCCTTGTTATGTTCCATGAGGGATGCAGTTTCCAAAATGGGGTCACATGTGGGTATTTTTTTTGTGTGTTTATGTCAGAACCGTTGCAACTTTCAGCCACCTCTGTGCAAATCACCAATTTAGGCCTCAAATGTACATAGTGCGCTCTCACTCCTGAGCCTTGTTGTGCATCCGCAGAGCATTGTACGCCCACATATGGGGTATTTCCGTACAAATTTTGGGGGTCTTTTTTGAAAATAAAAAGTATGGGACAACACCAGCATGTTAGTGTAAAAAAACATACTGGTGTAGACCCCAACTTTTCCATTTCATAAGGGGTAAAATTAGAAAAAGCCCCCAAAATTTGTAACACAATTTCTCCCGAGTACGGAAATACCCCATATGTGTCCCTAAACCGTTTCCTTGAAATATGACAGGGCTCCAAAGTGAGAGAGCACCATGCGCATTTGAGGACTAAATTAGAGATTTGCATAGGGGAGGACCCAGATGCAAGCATTACAATTGACTCTGCTACCATAAATACCCTACAGCAGTGTTTCCCAAACAGGGTACCTCCAGCTGTGGCAAAACTCCCAGCATGCCTGGACAGTCAATGGCTGTCCGGCAATGCTGGAAGTTGTTGTTTTGCAACAGCCGGAGGCTCCTTTTTGCAAACAGTGCCGTACCAGACGTTTTAAATTTTTATGGGGGAGGGTGTACACTGTGTAAGGGTATATGTATATGTAGTGTATTACTCTTTATTTTGTGGTAGCGTAGTGTAGGGTTTTTAGGGTATATTCCCACGGGCGGGGGTTCATAGTGAGTTTCCCGCTGGGAGTTTGAGCTGCGGAGGAAAATTTTCTGCAGCTCAAATTTGTAGTGGGAAACTTACTGTAAACCCCAGCTTGTGTGAATATACCCTGTACGTTCACATCATTGGGGGGGGGGGGGTCAAACCTCCAGCTGTTGCAAAACTTCAACTCTCAGCATGGACTCACAGACCGTGCATGCTGGGAGTTGTAGTTTTGCCACAGCTGGAGGCCCACTGGTGAGGAAAACCGTGTTAGGGAACAGACAAACTCAGTGCTTCCCCACCAGGGTGCCTCCAGCTGTTACAAAACGAACACTCCCATCATAAACGGTCTGTCAGTGCATGCTGGGAGTTGTAGTTTTGCAACAGCTGGAGGCACACTGGTGGGGAAACACTGAGTTAGGTTCTGTTACCTTACTGTGTTTCGTCACCAGTGTGCTTCTTGCTGTGGCAAAACTACAACTCCCAGCATGCACTGATGGCCAAAGGGCATGCTGGGAGTTGTAGTTATGCAACAGCTTGAGGCACGTGTGGTGTCCCGGTACCGCATCCTATACGGTACCTGTTTATAGGTCCCCATAGCCAGAGTCCCTAGGACGTCGGGGTCCTTTTGTATAGTCCGGGCTTGCTGGGAGTTGTAATTTTGAAACCTCTGGAGGTCCGAAGGGTTGAAGACCACTGCGGCCTTCAACATCATCCAGCCCCCCCTCTCACCCCCTTTAGTTCTGTACTCACCTCCGTTCGGCGGGACAGTACTCCGCTGGTCCGGTGCTGCAGGACTGTCCGGTGTGGAGGTCGTCCGGTGGGATAGTGGTTCCGGGCTGCCATCTTTTCTTGCTTTTGGTTTTGCTTTGTGTGACACATTATTAAACTACTACAGGGGGTTGATAAATTTGGCTTACATAAGCAAAAACCAATAAATCACTTTTGAATACCATTTTTTTTTTTGCACACATAAGCAAAAACCAATAAATGACTAAAGAACACAATTTTGCAGCTTTGAAAAAAATGTGATATATATACACACACCGTATATACTCGAGTATAAGCCGACCCGAATATAGGCAGAGGCCCCTAATTTCACCCCAAAATCCCAGAAAATACATCATCACCGCCTGTCATCATCCCCCCTTCATCATCACCGCCTGTCATCATCCCCCCTTCATCATCACCGCCTGTCATCATCCCCCCTTCATCATCACCGCCTGTCATCATTCCCCCTTCATCATCACCGCCTGTCATCATCCCCCCCTTCATCATCACCGCCTGTCATCACCCCCCCCCTTCATCATCCCCTTGTCCATCCCACAACCCCCCTTCATCACCCCCTTGTCATCATCCCCTTTTCATCATCCCCACCCCCCTTCATCATCCCCTTGTAATCATCCCACACCCCCCCCCCCTTCATCATCCCCTTATCATCATCCCCTTGTCATCACCCCCACCCCCCTTCATCATCCCCTTGTCATCATCCCCTTTTCATCATCCCCACCCCCTTCATCATCCCCTTGTCATAATCCCCCCCCCCCTTCATCATCCCCTTGTCATCATCCCACACCCCCCCCTTCATCATCCCCTTGTCATCATCCCCTTGTCATCAGTCCCTCCCCCCCCCCCCACCTTCATCATCACCGCTTGTCAATGTCTGATACAGTGGTCTTCTGCGGACCTCCAGAGGTTTCAAAACTACAACTCCCAGCAAGCCCGGGCAGCCATCGGCTGTCCGGGCTTGCTGGGAGTTGTAGTTTTGAAACCTCTGGAGGTCCGCAGGTTGAAGACCACTGCGGCCTTCGACATCATCCAGCCCCCCCCCTCTCACCCCCTTTAGTTCTCTACTCACCTCCGTTCGGCGGGACGGTGCTCCACTGGTCCGGTGCTGCAATACTGTCCGGTGGGGAGGTCGTCCGGTGGGATAGTGGTTCCGGGCTGCCATCTTCACCGGGGGGCCTCTTCTCCGCGCTTCGAGCCCGAAATAGAGGCGTTGCCTTGACGACGACGCAGACGGACGTTGGTAATGAACATCCCCCTGCGTTGTCGTCAAGGCAACGTGACTATTCTGGGCCCGAAGCGCCCACCCCTAGTCCACCCCTAGTCACCTCTCACCCCTATAGTTATTACTCTAGTCATATGCTCCTTATTTGTGGAAGTTTAACTGTATAAAATGTACATAAATAGTTAATTACCTTTGAGAAGCGTAGCAGGACCTGCGGGTCACGTGATCAGGTAAACTCAATGGTATTTTTGCTTGAGGACCTTTGGAGGTCCCTGTGACATAATGCACTCATTTCCTTTGTGACGGTGAGGGACAGATGGCTGGACCAATCAAAACGGCCCCGCCCCTGCCCATATAAGGGCGCGGTGGCCATTAA
The DNA here is from genome assembly GCF_029499605.1 of Hyla sarda. Classification (NCBI taxonomy): domain Eukaryota; kingdom Metazoa; phylum Chordata; class Amphibia; order Anura; family Hylidae; genus Hyla; species Hyla sarda. The sequence goes on from NW_026608278.1 coordinate 63,952, forward strand.
TCTCTCTTGGTTTCTGGCTGTTGACGAGAAAGGATCTGCGCTGCTGTCATCAGTGTGTCTAGGCCTTAGCCTTGCGGCGACGGCTGTTCTATTCCAAATTGCGAGTGTATCAATCACTAAACACTCTGCAAGACCACCGGACCTTATCTATCCCCTAAATCCGGACGGATCTTCGCAATATACCCTGAATTCAGAGACTATTATCTAAAGTCAAGGTCCGCAACATCTGTCAGTCATTTAAGTATAGAGAGACTGTTTAATTGAGACTGTTACTACTCTGTGGATGTACCGCAAGCCTTTAAGTAAAGTTTATGCAAGTTCAAATTCAACTATCTTGTGGACCTTCAGTCTTTATTCTTATGCACCTATCGTTACTGGGAAGGGCGGCGATAGGCCGGAGAGTCATCTCAACATACTAGCCCTCAGCCTGGCGTCACGAACTATAGGGTTAACATTAACCCCTGATATACCAAAGCAAATCCCTGACTGTACTACCCCTACCCCTGAGACTTACCACACACGCAACTCTAACTTCCAGCATGGCAAGTCAGCAGTTTGCTGTTCGTGCATGCTGGGAGTTGTAGTTTTGCAACATCTGGAGGGCCACAGTTTAGAGATCACTGCACAGTGATCTCCAAACTGTGGCTCTCCAGATGTTGCAAAACTACAAATCCCAGCATGCCCTGACAGCCAACAGCTGTCTGGGCATGCTGGGAGTTGTAGTTTAGCAACATAAGGAGGCTTACAGTTTACAGAAATCACTGCATGGTGACAATCAGATGTCCAAGACAGCTGATGTCCCCTAGACAGGAGCACTAGGATGGGTATGGGGGGGTTATAGGGGTCTGTTTGATGTTTTATTTCACACAGAGCTCACACAGCTCCAATCTCCTCACAGATCTCCCTACACTGAGGAGATCGGAGCTGTGAAAGGCAGTTTTTTTCAACTGCCTCTGCTGTGATTGGTCAATCTGGATTGATTGACCAATCACAACAATCAGGGGGCCAGGCCAGCCATGGGGAGACCCGCGGACGATGTCTGTGATGATCAGCTGTCTATGAAAGCTGAAGTCACTTCAATGTCACAGCATGTTTCCATGTTTACATGCTGTGACAGTTTAGCTTCAGGACGAGCCGGCTCATCTAACGCGGCAAGTACTCGCTGATTAGGACGATCAATTAATACTGATCGGTAATATCGACAATCTACTTCTCTGGTCTGACAACGTCACAAAATGTGGGCTCAAAATTGAGCAAAAAAGCCCCCAGAGTACGGATATTCATGGTGCGGCATAGTATGTTTTTAATACTTTTTTTATTTCTGAGGACGGTGGATGGGTTTTTGCGGGATAGTTGGAGTGCAGCTATTTAGTGCCAGACAGGCTAGTTAGGGTGTCACCAGATGCGGTACCCCCCCCTGTCACTCTCTAGCAATGCTACTGGTAATAAAGGGTAGATAAAGAACTTCAGCTATTTACATAAGGGAAAACTTTTCTGCTTTAACCCCTTAAGGATCGAGGTCATTTTGGCCTTAAGGACCAGAGCATTTTTTGCACATCTAACCACTGTCACTTTAAGCATTACTAACTCTGGGATGCTTTTACTTATGAAGTTGATTCCGAGATAGTTTTTTCGTGACATATTCTACTTTATCATAGTGGTAAGTTTTCGTCAATACTTGCATCATTTCTTGGTAAAAAATTCAAAAATTTTAAAATTTTGCTTTTTTTTTTTTAACCTTGAAGCTCTCTGCTTGTGAGGAAAATAGACAAACCAAATAAATTATATGTTGATTCACATATACAATCTCTTCATGTTTGCATCATAAAGTTGACATGTTTTTTTTTTACTTTTGGAAGACATCAGTGGGCTTCAAAGTTCAGCAGCAATTTTCAAATTTTTCTCAAAATTTTCAAAATCTGAATTTTTCAGGGACCAGTTCAGATTTGAAGTGGATTTGAGGGGTCTTCATATTAGAAATACCCCATAAATTACCCCATTATAAAAACTGCACCCATCAAAGTATACAAAATTATATTCAGAATGTTTGTTAACCCTTTAGGTGTTTAACAGGAATAGCAGTAAGTTTAAGGAGAAAATTGAAGACCCAGTATTTACACCCCACTGGCGTTTGACAGCTCTTTGGAACTGTAAGCTGTGCAAATGAAAAATTACATTTTTCATTTTCAAGGACCACTGTTCCAAAAATCTGTCAGACACCTGTGGGGCGTAAATGCTCACTGTACCCCTTATTACATTACTTGAGGGGTGTAGTTTCCAAAATGGGGTCACATGTGGGAGGGGTCCATTGTTCTGGCTCTATGGGGGCTTTGTAAACACACGTGGCCTTCAATTCCGGACAAAATTTATCTTCAAAAGCCCAATGGTGCTCCTTCTCTTCTGAGCATTGTAGTTCACCCGCAGAGCACTTTACATCCACATATGGAGTATGTTCTTACTCAGAAGAAATGGGGTTACAAATTTTGGGGGGCTTTTTCATATTTTCCCTTGTGAAAATGAAAAATTTAGGTTAACACCAGCATATTATGTTTAGTTTTTTTTTTTCTCATTTTCCCATCCAAATTTAATGAAAAATTTTCAAACACCTGTGGGGTGTTAAGGCTCACTGTACCCCTTGTTACGTTCCGTGAGGGGTGTAGTTTCCAAAATGAGCCGCTGTAAAATCAGCCACCCCTGTGCAAATCACCAAATTAGACCTCAAATGTACATAGTGTGCTCTCACTCCTGAGCCCTGCTGTGCGTCCGCAGAGAATTTTACGCCCACATATGGGGTATTTCCGTGCTCAGGAGAAATTGCGTTACAAATTTTGGGGGTCTATTTTTTCCTTTACTTGCTTGTGAAAATAAAAAGTAGGGGGCAACGCCAGCATGCTAGTGTAAACATTTTTATTTTTTTACATTAACAGGCTGGTGTAACCCCCAACTTTTCCTGTTCATAAGGGGTAAAAGGAGAAAAAGCCCCCCAAAATTTGTAGTGCAATTTCTCCAGAGTACGGAAATACCCCTTATGTGGCCCTAAACTGTTTCCTTGAAATACGACTGGGCCCCGAAATGAGACAGCGCCTTGCGCATTTGAGGACTACATTAGGGATTGCATAGGAGTGGACATAGTGGTATTCTACGCCAGTGATTCCAAACAGGGTGCCTCCAGCTGTTGCTAAACTCCCAGCATGCCTGGACAGTGAGCGGCTGTCCGGAAATGCTGGGAGTTGTTGTTTTGCAGCAGCTGGAGGATCTGTTTTGGAAACACGGCCATACGATACGTTTCTCATTTTTATTGGGGGGGGGGAGACAGTGTAAGGGGGTGTATATGTAGTGTTTTACCCTTTATTATGTAGTGTAGTGTTTTTAGGGTACATTCGCACTGGCGGAGGTTTACGTTGAGTTGCCCACTAGGAGTTTGGGCTGTGGCGAAAAATTTGCCGCAGCTCAAACTTGAAGCAGAAAACTCACTGTAAACTCGCCCATGTGAATGTACCCTGTACATTCACATGGGGAGTTAAACCTCCAGCTGTTTCAAAACTACAACTCCCAGCATGCACTGACAGACCATGCATGCTGGTAGATGTACTTTAGCAATAGCTGGAGGCACACTGGTTGGAAAACCTTCAGTTAGGTTCTGTGACCTGACTCAGTACTTTCCAAACAGTGTGCCTCCAGCTTTTGCAAGACTACAATTCCCAGCATGTACTGATCGCAGAAGGGCATGCTGGGAGACGTAGTTATGCAACAGCTGGAGGTACGCAACTACAACTCCCAGCTTGCCGAGACAGCTGTTTGCTGTTTGGGCATGCTGGGATTTGTAGTTTTGCAACAGCTGGAGGGTCACAGTTTAAGAGATCGCTGTACAGTGATCTCCAAACTGTGGCCCTCCAGATGTTGCAAAACTACATATCCCAGCATGCCCAGACAGCAAACTGCTGTGTAGGCATGCTAGGAGTTGTAGTTTTGCAACTTCTGGAGGGCTCCAGTTTAGAGACCACTGTATAGTGGTCTCAGACTGTAGACCTCCAGATGTTGCCAGGCAACTCACCAGCTTCCGTAGGATCCAAGGAGCCGCATCGTCGTTCTCCTCTTCTGCCGCCGATCACCCCCATTGATCACCGCCTGCTACCGCCGCCCATGAGTAATTAAACTTCTGCGGCAGTCCCTGTCAGTTTCCCCATTCTGCCCTGCCTACTGTGGGTGGGCAGAACAGGGAAACCGAAAGTTAACCCCCCCCGCCCCCAATTTGCTATTGGTCGTCGCTTCTTGATGACCAATAGTAGGGATAGGAGGGGTGGCACCCCTGCCACCTCACTCCTATCCCTTCAGGGGGATCGTGGATGTCTCGGACAACCGATATCCCCCTTATATTCCGGGTCACCATAGACCCGTATGACCCGGAATTGGCGACATGTTGCACGGGATGCCTGCTGAATGATTTCAGGAGGCATCCCAGTCCAGTCCCCAACCGGTGCGCGGCGGGGACCTGAATTCCCACGGGCGTATGTATACGCCCTGGGTACTTAACAATAAAAAAACCAGGGTGTATCCATACGCCCTGGGTCCTTAAGGAGTTAAGGGGTTAATAATAATAATAGTAATAAAAATTATGATACTGTTTCTACCATATCCACTTATCCAGAGATATTATGCTAAAGTTATATTGTCATCCTCCATTCCTGGGAATCCACCTCTCCCCTTATACAGATCTCTGATTCCTTAATCATCCAATAGGGGGGCTTGTTTTCCCACTTATGTGCAAAATTTGTTTCCATGTGGACAATATCTTCTGTCTCTATTACAAGCTGTATGTCCAATATGGGAAATGTGCCTTGAATTATGCAGCTCCTCGCTCACTTGTTAATGTATCAAGTGACCCAGAGCCCACCACGTGGAGGTGGCTGCATTTCGGGCTCCTCCCCACCCCCACCCCCAACCATATGCAGACCTTGTGTGACCCAATCAGCATCTTGTTAAACTGGTTCACATTGATCGTCAATGGCCTTTGCTGTAATACTTCTTAGCTTTGTATGTAGGAAGTAAAATGGCATCTTGAATGTGGTCATCATGCCGGTTAGTGTGCGGTTGGCCATGGCCCATGCTCCAACCCACACATTGGATACATAATTGGACCACTTCAGTTTGCTTTTAGCATATTGCCAAGTCCGCTGCAGCCAAGACACTTTGGGCTCCGAGGCATCTTCAGAGGTTGTTGGTAAATCCATCTGGTTATCCGCCATGGTGACTGTCACATGATCGCTGTGCCTGGATTCATGTGGGTCTGAATTGTCACCTAAAGCCATGTCAATAGCCACATCTGCTCGCTGACCACGGTGCTTAATCTTCTTCCCAGGTATTTTATGGATCTCATAATATGGTGGAGTGACCTTATAATGATATAGGTTAGTATACCGCCAAAGGAAACTCGTCACGTAATGTATGAGACACACGACAGGCACCGAGAGAACTGGGATATCTGCAAAATAGCGACAGGATACAATATATTAGACCTATATTCATTCATTTATTTATGTATATATATATATATATATATATATATATATATATGTCTGTGTGTATGTTCACACAAAATCATTTATCTCACAGGAGTAAACCTTTACCCAATTGCTGTAAGAGACTTAAAGGGTACTCTGCCCCTAGACATCTTATCCCCTATGTAAAGGATAGGGGATAAGATGTCTGATCGCCGTGGTCCCGCAGCTGGGACCCCAGTGATCTCTGTGCAGCACCTAGCCTTTATTCAGAACACTGGGTGACAGGGTCGTAACGTCACAGCCACGCCCCTCGTGACATCACACCACACCCCCTCCCATAGACTTACATTGAGGGGGCGTGGCCGTGATGTCACGACCCCCACCGCCCGCTCCAAGCATTCAGAACTCTACTATATTAACTTTACACTAATACATTCATGTAAAATCCATTTTTAAACAGAAATTTTGGAAGTTTTCATTATTCCTACCTCTTAGCTTCATGGTCGCCGTCCCTACAGGATCCTTTTGCCTAAATAGACAAAATTCTCTTCAATTTGCAAAATAAGCGCAGGTCTAGTAGGAGAACGTGTTCACCCGCCGAACCGAGGAAATAAGTGTTAGGGATTGGATTCTACCCTGGAGAAAGTCTCTTTGATGTGTGATGTCACAGCAGATGACATCACGTGTATGTGTATCCATTGTAATGGCTGTACTGTACTTTACTTACACTATGTACAGTTATATACTGGGGGTTTACAAAGGATTTGAAGATTACAGTTTTAACCCCTTTAGAAGTCACAGCCCATTTTGGTCTTGAGGAGAAAGGACAGTTTCATTTTTATGTTTAAAATTTTTCCTCCTCCCCTTCTAAGAGCCATAAATCTTAAAATGTTCAACCTAAAGACCCATATGAGGGTTTGTTTCTTTTGCGACCAACTGTACTTTGTAATGAAACCTTTAATTTTAACATAAAATATATGGTACTATAAAAATGTATATATATTATTTGCGGCAGTAAATTGAGAAGTAAACCGCAATTTTGCAACTTTTGAGAGTTTTTATTTTTACACAGTGAAGTGTATGATAACACCGACATGTTCTTTTTATACTGTGGGTCAATGTTTGGGTACACGCTTTACTCTTTTTGTACTGTTTAAAAAAAAAAATCAAACTTTTTGAACATTGTAAGTACGTTTTAAATTGTACGAGGGCTAATTTTTTTCCGTATACATCCCTGCATACGGAAAAAGTCATAGAGGTCAGAAGAGGACAATTTTAAAGGTACTAATTTTGGTGCAAAAAGTTATAACTTTTAATGTTAAACAAAATCAAACCTTAATGAGCTGGATATCAATTTAATTGTATGGATCTAAAGAACAAGGTGTCATTTTTACCAAAAAGTGCACTGTGTAGAATCGGAAGTCCCTAAAAAAAAATTCTAAATGGTGTTTGTTTTTTTTTCAATTTTGCCCCACTAATATTTTTTTTCTCGTTTTGCTGTAGATTTTGTGGTGAAATGATTGATGTCATTACAAAGTACAATAAGTGGCGCAAAAAAACAGCCCTTATAGGAGTCTGTGTTATGATTTTAAGAAGGTGAGGAGGAAAAAACTTAAGCACAAAAATGAAAACCTGTTGTCCTGAATTTTTCATGTTCACTGCACCTGCACTCACATTTAACCCCTGGACATGTTTTATTCATATGGTTATGCTTGTACTGGCACTTAATCTGTGATTTGTTGTTTTTATCGGTACCACATTTGCGTACATGTGATTTTTGATGACTTTTTTTTATTTTATTTTTTTCTGGGATGTGATCACAATTCAGCATTGGACTTTTTTTATTTTTACGTTTTATGCCGTTCACCATATGGAATCATTAACACTATATTTTAATAATTCTGACTTTTCTGGACATTGTTATGCCAAATATGTTGATAAATTTTTTTTTTTTTTTACAAATTTTTATTTGTAAAATGGGAAGAGGGGGAATTAATTTTTTTATTGGAGGAGATACTTATTCCCATTATTAAATTATAACAGTTAATAGCTATCTTTTGATTTTTAATACTGATCAGTAATATCGACAATCTACTTCTCTGGTCTCAAGATCTCTGGAGATGGCGCACTACAATGCTCAGAAGAGGAGGAGCGCCATTGAGCTTTTGGAGAGAGAATTTGTTTGGAATGGGAGTCAGGGACCATGTGCGTTTACAAAGGCCCCCGTGGTGCCAGAACAGTGGACCCCCCACATGTGAACCGATTTTGGAAACTACACCCCTCACAGAATTTAATAAGGGGTGCAGTGAACATTTACACCCCACTGGCGTTTGACAGGTCTTTGGAACAGTGGGCTGTGCAAATGAAAAAATTCATTTTTCATTTTCAAGGGCCACTGTTCCAAAATTCTGTCAGACACCTGTGGGGTGTAAATGCTCACTGTACCCCCTTATTACATTACATGAGGGGTGTAGTGTCCAAAATGGGATTACATGTGGGGGGGGGGTCCATTGTTCTGGTACTATGGGGGCTTTGTAAACACACGTGGCCTTCAATTCCGGAAAAAATTTATCTTCAAAAGCCCTATGGCACTCCTTCTCTTCTCAGCATTGTAGTGCACCCGCAGAGCACTTCACATCCACATATGGGGTATGTTCTTAATCTGAAGAACAAATTTTGGGGGGCTTTTTTTCCTATTTTCCCTTATGAAAATGAAAAATTTAGGGTAATGCCAGCATTTTAGTGATTTTTTTTTTTTTTTCATTTTCCCATCCAACTTTAATGAAAATTATTTAGTGTTAAGGCTCACTATACCCCTTATGTTCTGTGCGGGTTGTAGTTTCCAAAATGGGGTCACATGTGGGTATTTATTTTTTTGCGTTTATGTCTAAACCACTGTAAAATCAGCCACCCCTGTGCAAATCACCAATTTAGGCCTCAAATGGTCATGGTGGGCTATCACTCCTGAGCCTTGTTGTGCGTCTGAGAGCATTTTACACCCACATATGGGGTATTTCCGTGCTTTTCCTTTTACCGCTTGTGAAAATAAAAAGTATGGGGAAACATCAGCATGTTAGTGTAAAAATTTTAATTTTTTTACACTAACAGGCTGGTGTAGCCCCCAACTTTTCCTTTTCATAAGGGGTAAAAGGAGAAAAAGCCCCCCAAAATTTGTAGTGCAATTTCTCCCGAGAACGGAAATACCCCATATGTGTCCCTAAACTGTTTCCTTGAAATACGACTGGGCCATGTGCATTTGAGGACTAAATTATTGATTGCATAGGGGTATTCTTCGCCAGTGATTCCCAAACAGGGTGCCTCCAGCTGTTGCTAAACTCCCAGCATGCCTGGACAGTCTTTGGCTGTCTGGAAATGCTGGGAGTCGTTGCTTTGCAACAGGTGGAGGCTCCGTTTTGGAAACACTGCCATACGATACATTTTTCTTTATTGAAGCGGAAAACTCACTGTAAACTCGCCCGTGTGAATGTACCCTGTACAGACCGTGCCTGCTGGGAGTTGAACTTTTGCAACAGCTGGAGGCACACTGGTTGGAAAACCTTCAGTTAGGTTCTGTTACCTAACTCAGTATTTTCCAACCATTGTGCCTCCAGCTGTTGCAAAACTACAACTCCCAGCATGTACTGATCGCCAAAGGGCATGCTGGGAGATGTACAGGGTGGGCCATTTATATGGATACACCTTAATAAAATGGGAATGGTTGGTGATATTAACTTCCTGTTTGTGGCGCATTAGTATATGTGAGGGGGGAAACTTTTCAAGATGGGTGGTGACCATGGCGGCCATTTTGAAGTTGGCCATTTTGAATCCAACTTTTGTTTTTTCAATAGAAAGAGGGTCATGTGACACATCAAACTTTTTGCGAATTTCAAAAGAAAAACAATGATTTGCTTGGTTTTAATGTTCATGAGTTATTTAGAAGTTTCTGACCACTTCTAAAATGTGTTCAATGTGCTGCCCATTGTGTTGGATTGTCAATGCAACCCTCTTCTCCCACTCGTCACACACTGATAGCAAAACCGCAGGAGAAATACTAGCACAGGCTTCCAGTATCCGTAGTTTCAGGTGCTGCAGAATGGGCAAAACAAATATTGGAACAGGACCCTCAGTTTACGCAGAAGATTTGTTCAGTGATGAGGCAAACTTTTATGTGAATGGTGAAGTTAAAGGGGTACTCCACCCCTAGACATCTTATCCCCTATCCAAAGGATAGGGAATAAGATGCCTGATAGCCTCACGCCCCTTCCCATAGACTTGCATTGAGGGGACGGGGCGTGACGTCACATGAGGGAGGAGTCATAACATCACAAACTTCTGTTCCCATGGTCGGGACTCAGACCCTCCAGTGCTTCCCGAGCAGAAAAAAAGGTGGGTGCCGCATGCTATATTGCGGGGGTCCCCAGCGGCGGGACCCCCGCGATCAGACATCTCGCTATAAGATGTCTAGGGGTGGAGTACCCCTTTAACAATCAAAACCACCGCTATTGGTCTGACACTAACCCACATTGCATAGATCCCTGCAAGACTGTTGGAACACAAAAATTGATGGTATGGTGTAGTATATGGGGTACAAAGATAGTGGGGCCATTCTTCATCAATGGAAACCTCAAGGCCACTGGATATGCGAAATTGCTACATGATGATGTGTTTCCCTCTTTATGCACTGAAGCTGGCACGTTCCCTGAGTTTTTTCTAGCAAGATGGTGCACCACCACATTATGGGTGTCAGGTCCGAGCATTCCTAGATGAAAAGTTTCCTGGAAAGTGGATTGGTCGTCGTGGGCCAGTTGAATGGCCCCCAAGGTCTCCCGATCTGACCCCCTTAGACTTTTATCTTTGGGGTCATCTTAAGGCAATTGTCTATTCTGTGAAGATACGAGATGTGCAGCACCTGAAACTACGGATACTGGAAGCCTGTGCTAGCATTTCTCCTGCGGTGTATATAGTAGTATATAGCAGTGTATACGGATACTGGAAGCCTGTGCTAGCATTTCTCCTGCGGTGTATATAGTAGTATATAGCAGTGTATACGGATACTGGAAGCCTGTGCTAGCATTTCTCCTGCGGTGTTGCTATCAGTGTGTGAAGAGTGGGAGAAGAGGGTTACATTGACAATCCAACACAATGGGCAGCACATTGAACACTATGTAAGTGGTCAGAAATTTGTAAATAACTCATGAAAGAATAAAGTTACGTTAAAACCAAGCACATCATTGTTTTTCTTGTGAAATTCCCAATAAGTTTGATGTGTCATATAACCCTCTTCTTATTGAAAAAACTAAAGTTGGATTCAAAATGGCCAACTTCAAAACGACCGCCATGGTCACCACCCATCTTGAAAAGTTTCCCCCCTCACATATACTAATGCGCCACAAACAGGAAGTTAATATCACCAACCATTCCCATTTTATTAAGGTGTATCCATATAAATGGCCCACCCTACAGTTATGCAACAGTTGGAGGTACGCAACTACAACTCCCAGCATGCCAAGACAGCTGTTTGGGCACGCTGGGATTTGCAGTTTTGCAACATCTGGAGGGCTACAGTTTAGAGACCACTGCACAGTGATCTCCAAATTGTGGCCCTCCAGATATTGCTAGGCAACTCACCAGCTTCCGTAGGATCCAGGGAGCCGTACCGCCATCCTCTTCTGCCGCCGATCGCTGCCCGCTGCTGCCACCGATGGGTAAGTGGACTTCGGTGACGGTCCCTGGCGGTTTCCCCGTTCTGACCCACCTATTGTGGCTGGGCAGAATGGGGAAACCGAAAGTTAACCCCCCCCCCTGTCCCCAAACTGCTAAAAATAAATAAATAAATGTTTTATGGTCACTGCACTTGCACTCACATTTAACCCCACGACATGTTGTATTCATATAGTAATTGCTTGTATGGGCACTGGTAATCATGGAATATTATATGAGATGCTCCGCCAGAATTTTCCATGATTCAAAATTTGGTGACAAACTCAGCAATTTTGACGGAAAAAAAAGGGTTGCGAAAAAGAACTCTCACATATTTTAGTCCCTTAAGGACAGAGCCCTTTTTCACCTAAAAAGGGTTCTCTGCCCCTAGACATCTTATCCCTTATCCAAAGGATAGTGGATAAGATGGAAGATTGCCGGGGTCCCGCTGCTGGGGACCCCAAGGATCTCTGCTGCGCCACACCTCTATTGTTACTGCACAGAGCGTGTTTGCTCTGCGCGTAATGACGGGTGATACAGGGGACGGAGCATCGTGATGTCAGGCTCCGCCCCCTCGTGACGTCACGACCCGCCCCCTCAATACAAGTCTATGGGAGGGGGCATGGCGGTTGCCACACCCCCTGCCACAGACTTGCATTAAGGGGGTGGGCCGTGATGTCACAAGGGGCGGAGCTGTGACGTCACGCTGCTCCGTCCCTTGTATCACCCGTCATTACGCAGAGAGTGAACTCGCTCTGTGCAGTAATAATAGTGCGGTGCCGCAGCGGCGATCCCGGGGGTCCCCAGCAGAGGGACCCCGGCGATCGGACATCTTATACCCTATCCTTTGGATAGGGGATAAGATGTGTAGGGGCGGAGTACCCATTTAAGGATTCAGCCCTTTTTTGCAATTCTGACCACTGTCACTTTATACATTAATAACTCTAAGATGCTTTTACTGATTATTCTGATTCCGAGATTGTTTATTCGCGACATATTCAACTTTAACACAGTGGTAAATTTTCATCGTTACTTGCATCCATTCTTGGTGAAAAATCCCCAAATTTCATGAAAATTTTGCATTTTTCTAACTTTGAAACTCTCTGCTTTTAAGGAAAATGGATATTGCTAATAAATGATATATTGATTCCCATATACAATATGTCTACTTTATATTTGCATCATGAAGTTGATATGTTTTTGCTTTTGGAAGACATCAGAGGGCTTCAAAGTTCAGCAGCAATTTTCCAATTTTCCACAAAATTTTTTCAGGGACCAGTTCAGTTTTGAAGTGCGTTTGAGGGGTCTTCTTATTAGATATACCCCATATATGACCCCATTATAAAAACTGCACCCCCCAAAGTATTCAAACTGACATTCAGAAAGTGTGTTAACCCCTTAGGTGTTTCACAAGAATAGCAGCAACGTTAAGGAGAAAATTCAAAATCTTCATTTTTTACACTCGTATGTTCTTGCAGAACCATAGAAACATAGAATGTGTCGGCAGATAAGAACCATTTGGCCCATCTAGTCTGCCCAATAATCTGAATACTATGAATAGTCCCTGGCCCTATCTTATATGAAGGATAGCCTTATGCTTATCCCATGCATGTTTAAACTCCTTCACTGTATTTGCAGCGACCACTTCTTCAGGAAGGCTATTCCATGTATCCACTACTCTCTCAGTAAAGTAATACTTCCTGATATTACTGCAAAGACCTTTGCCCCTCTAATTTAAAACTATGTCCTCTTGTGGTAGTTTTTCTTCTTTAAAATATGCTCTCCTCCTTTACCTTGTTGATTCCCTTTATGTATTTAAAAGTCTCTATCATATCCCCTCTGTCTCTTCTTTCTTCCAAACTATACATGTTAAGGTCCTTTAACCCCTTAAGGACCGGGGTTTTTTCCATTTTTGCATTTTCGTTTTTTACTCCTTGCCTTTAAAAAATCATAACTCTTTCAATTTTGCACCTAAAAATCCATATGATGGCTTATTTTTTGCGCCACCAATTCTACTTTGTAATGACATCAGTCATTTTGCCCAAAAATCTACGGTGAAACGGAAAAAAAAATCATTGTGCGACAAAATTGAAAAAAAAACCGCAGTTTTGTAACTTTTGGGGGCTTCCGTTTCTACGTAGTACATTTTTCGGTAAAAATGACACCTTATCTTTATTTTGTAGGTCCATACGATTAAAATGATACCCTACTTATATAGGTTTGATTTTGTCGGACTTCTGGAAAAAATCATAACTACATGAAGGAAAATTAATACGTTTAAAATTGTCATCTTCTGACCCCTATAACTTTTTTATTTTTCTGTGTATGGGTAGTATGAGGGCTAATTTTTTACGCCCTGATCTGAAGTTTTTAACGATACCATTTTTTGCATTGATAGGACTTATTGATCGCTTTTTATTCATTTTTAAATGATATAAAAAGTGACCAAAAATGCACTATTTTGGACTTTGGAATTTTTTTGCGCGCACGCCATTGACCGAGTGGTTTAGTTAATGATATATTTTTATAATTCGGACATTTCCGCACGCAGTGATACCATATATGTTTATTTTTATTTACACTGTGTTTTTTTTTTTTTTATTGGAAAAGGGGGGTGATTCAAACTTTTAATAGGGGAGGAGTTAAATGATCTTTATTCACTTTTTTTTTTGCAGTGTTATAGGTCCCATAGGGACCTATAACACTGCACAAACTGATCTTCATCATTGATCACTGGTTTCTCATAAGAAACCAGTGATCAACGATTCTGCCGCATGACTGCTCAGGCCTGGATCTCAGGCACTGAGCAGTCATTCGGCGATCGGACAGCGAGGAGGCAGGTAGGGGCCCTCCCGCTGTCCTGTCAGCTGTTCGGGATGCCGCGATGCAGCTCTGAGCGCGCGGCTAAAGGGTTAATAGCGCGCGGCGCCGCGATCGGCGCTGCGCGCTATTAGAGGCGGGTCCTGGCTTCACTATGACGCTGGGCCCGCCGTGATATGACGCGGGGTTACTGTGTAACCCCGCGTTATATCAGGAGAGCAGGACCAAGGGCGTACCTGTACGCCCTTGGTCCTTAAGGGGTTAACCTTTCCTTGTAAGTTTTATTCTGCAATCCATGTACTAGTTTAGTAGCTCTTCTCTGAACTCTCTCTAGAGTATCTATATCCTTCTGGAGATACGGCCTCCAGTACTGCGCACAATACTCCAATTGAGGTCTCACCAGTGTTCTGTACAGCGGCATGAGCACTTCTCTCTTTCTACTGCTTATACCTCTCCCTATACAGCCAAACATTCTGCTAGCGTTTCCTGCTGCTCTTTTACATTGTCTACCTACCTTTAAGTCTTCTGAAATAATTACCCCTAAATCAATTTCCTCAGATACTCAGGTCAGGGCAGTGTCAAATAATCTATATTCTGCCTGAGGGTTTTTACGCCCCAGGTGCATTATCTTGCACTTATCCACATTTAATTTCAGTTGCCAGAGTTCTGACCATTCTTCTAGTTTGCCTTAATCCTTTTCCAATTGGCGGATCCCTCCAGGAACATCAACCCTGTTACATATCTTTGTGTCATCAGCAAAAAGACATACCTTACCATCGAGACCTTCTGTAATATCGCTAATGAAGAT